>NW_028244978.1:0-30918 GCF_964263255.1 Lissotriton vulgaris
GATCTCAGAAAATAAGAGGATGGTAAAATGAAAGTAACAGATATAATAAAAATAACGGTGATAAACTACTAAAATGGCGGTGGACGGAGTACATAATCAACGTTTGGCGCCTCAGCACTACGTTTCAAATGAATATAGATAAAGTATGATTATTAATGTATTACAAAAGTACAGCAGCGGATGACAGACACGACCCGGGAAAAGAAAGCATCAAATGTAATACCTAAAATAAGGAAAGGTTAGCTTGTTGAACTTGAAGAAAAAGAAAAAAACGTAGGCTTCGAAATGAGGCTTCGCATGCGTAGAGAGTACAACTGCTGCACAAAAAAACAAACGGAAAGTCTGACATACTATCATAGAAATATACCTCCTTTTTTAACCAGTAAACTTAGGTGCATATTCTCAAGGACCGCTGTTAAAATTATCACAGTTTTATCGGCAGAAAACTGCCAATAAAATGGCGATAATGAGCTTGATAATACGGCCTTGTTATTTGCCATAGAAGCCCATGTTAACACCAGAACACGAGCTTCTATGGGAATTAACAAGGCCATATTATCAAGCCCATTATCGCCGCTGTAGTGGCAGTTTCCTACCGATAAAAGCGGCGATAATGTATCGCCCTTGCTTAATAATATAGCCCTCTTTCTTTTTTTCTTTTAGCCCCAATGCCCCCACCATCCCAGATGGCTTCCCGCGTCCTACGAATCTCCTTTCCTACTTGAAAGAGAGAGCAGATTAACTTGCTCTCTCTTTCAAATAGAAAAACAGTTTACTGTGGTAAAGTGGGAGCGGCGACGGTATCGCCCTACCATACCAACAGCAGTGTCCCGGGAGTACGCACCACAACACACTGCAAGAGCCGGCCCTGAGAAATGGGGCTCCCCAGAACCATCAATGGTTCCACGAAGAGGGCCGTGCAACGCCCTCCAAACATTAATAAAAATCCCCAGACAGTGCAGGTACCTGGAGCTGGAAGGTCATTTTACATATTACTGCCCCAGAAAGGTGCTGTTCCCCGCAACGTGTACGGATTGCGAGGGAGGGAGAGCTCAAACATATATTTTTTTTAAAAGCCCCAAGGGGTGCCCCTCCCCGAGACTGTGGGGAGTAGAACCGTAACCCCCCTCCCCGCATACTTCAAAATAAAACCAGACGAGTAGCGTTCCCCAGTGCTCGGGGCACATTACAAGCCCCCCATTATGGAAAGAAAA
The DNA here is from genome assembly GCF_964263255.1 of Lissotriton vulgaris. Taxonomy (NCBI): domain Eukaryota; kingdom Metazoa; phylum Chordata; class Amphibia; order Caudata; family Salamandridae; genus Lissotriton; species Lissotriton vulgaris. The sequence continues at coordinate 1,215 of NW_028244978.1, forward strand.
TGCCCCCGTAATTTGCCCCCCTGGGACCTAATGAATAAAACAGACTTCTAGGTTTTTTTTCACCTTTTCCACTCGTACGAGTACTGCAGGAGTACTGCAAGAGTACCCGCAATTTTTTATTAAAGAAAAAATTAAAATTGAGCCTAAAGATCCTTGTACCACCCCCTGAGCAAGCCTATAGTGTCAAAATGTTTCTACCCTGCCGCCTTTTCTAATTTCTCAACTTTGTTTTACTGTTTTCTTGTCACTCAGTTCTCGCGACAAACAAGATGATTGCCAACACTTCCTGGTTAGGAGTGTTGGTGGCCAATCAGCATACATCTCGTGCTCAAAATTGTACAGATTTCCGTACGCGTACGCAGCGATTTTTCTTTAAAAAAATAAAATAAAAAATAGAGCCTAAACATCCATGTATGACCCGCTGAGCAAACTTAGAGGGTCAGAATGTTTCTAGTCTGCCCCCTTCCCTTATTACTCAACTTTGTTTTACTGTTTTCTTGTGACTCGGTTCTACCAAGGCACAAGATGGCCATCAACACTTCCTGGTGTCGAGTGTTGACAGACACTTGACAGCCAATCAGCATGCAGCTTGCGCTCGTAATTGAACGGATCTCAGTCCGCGTCTAGAACTCTGTCTCTAGATATCGCTATGATTTTACTTGTAATTTTCTCAGAAACTACTTAACAGATTTACACCATTTATCAAAAAACACAATCTGCGAACCGAACTCTACCTCTCTGCCAAATTAGGTGTAATTCCGTTCAGCCTTACGAGCTGTAGCCCTGGCTAAAGGTCCCTATTGAAAATTGCATGTGACAAACATGTTTTGGGACCCCCCTTTTTTCTAGGCCCGCTTCACAAATCGCCCCCAAACTTTCGGAGAAGGAGCAGAGCAGAGCAGGCCATTTTCTTGGAGAATTTCGTGAAGATTCGCCGACCGGCGCCAAAGTTATTCCAAATAGAATATTGCGGATTTCCTATGGAAACTAGGTCCTAACTATAACTACCTCTTGGCGAACACCAGTAGGTAATATATACCTGGGTAAAGGTCCTATGGAAAATTGCATTGGGAAAACATGTTTTGGGACCCCCCTTTTTTCTCGCCCCCCACTTGACAAATCACCCCCAAACTTTCAGGGAAGGAGCAAAGCGGAGCAGGCCATTTTCTTAGAGAATTTTGCGAAGATTCGTCCACCGGCGCCAAAGTTATTGCAAATAAAATGTTGTGGATTTCCTATGGAAACTAGGTCCTAACTGTATATTACCTACTGGCGGTTTCCCTGAAAGTTTCAGGGTGATTCGTCCAGTGGGAGCCGAGAAAAAAGGGGGGGTCCCAAAACGTGTTTTCCCAATGCAATTTTCCATAGGACTTTTAGCCATGCTACAGCCCGAACGGCTGAACGGAATTACACCAAATTTGGCAATAAGGTAGAGTTTGGTTTGCAGATTGTGCTTTTTGTTAAATGGTGTGAATCTGTTCAGTAGTTCCTGAAAAAAATCAAAAGTAAAATCATAGTGATATCTAGAGACAAGTACGGTACGGGTACAGTAAGTGAACGGAAAACCGTACAATTACGAGCACGAGCTGCATGCTGCTTGGCTGTCAACTGTCTATCAACACTCCAAACCAGGAAGTGTTTGCTGCCATCTTGTGCCTCGGTAGAACTGAGTCACAGGAAAACAGGGAAACAAAGGTGAAAATGAAGAAAAGGGGGCAGGGCAGAAACACCCTGACCCCCTAGGCCTGCTCAGGGGGCCCCACAACTCCCAAGGCCCAAAATTATTATTAATATTTTTTTTTTAATCGCGGGATACGCGTATGGTACGCGTACACTGCAGTTCCCGCCCAAAAAATTAAGGCACACACAAACGCGCCACAGGACAAGCCCCTTTTTACACCTCTCTTCAAGGCAGCCCCCTGGTACATACTGGAGGTTCCTTACCCCCTACGCCTGCTCAGGAGGTCCCACAAGGACCCCAAAGGCCAAAAAAATGTTGTTGTTTTTTTAAAAACAACACCCCCAAGGCCCCCCAAAAAATTATTTTTTTTTTTTACCTCCCGGGATACGCGCAGGGTACGCGTACCCTGCCGATCCCCCACAAAAAAGTTAAGGCACCACTCGGCAAATGCGCCCCCTTGTGCATTTGCAGAGGGGGAAATAATTCCTCTTGAATACTGGGGGTCCCTGGGGGCCAAGTAGCCCACCAGGAACCTTCAGTATGCGCAAGGGGGCTGCCTTGCAGAGATGTGTAAAGAGACCAGGCCTGTTTTTACAACTCTCTGCAATGCAGCCCCCAGGCTCATACTGGAGGTTCCTGGTGGACTAGTTGGCCTACAGGGACCACCAGTATTCAAGGGGAATTAGTTCCCCCTATGCAAACGCGCCCCCTGGTGCATTTGCAGAGGGGTAAGTAAATTTCCCTTGAATACTGGGAGTTCCTGGGGGCCAACTAGCTCACTAGGTACCTCCAGTAAGCGCCACGGAGCTGCTTTGCAGAGTGTTGTAAAAGGGAGTGTTGCCTCATTACACCTCTCTGCAATGCAGCTCCCTGGCGCATACTGGAGGTTCCTGGTGGGCTAGTTGGCCCCCAGGGACCCCCAATATGCAAGGGGAATTAGTCCCCCTTCTGTAAACATGCCAGGGGGCTGCTTTGCAGAGAGCTGTAAAAAAGGGAATGGCCTCAGAACACCTCTCTGCAACGCAGTCCCCTGGCGCATACTGGAGGTTTCTGCTGGGCTAGTTGGCCCCCAGGGACCACCAGTATTCAAGGGAAATTAGTTCCTCCTCTGCAAACATGCCAGGGGGCTTCATTGCAGAGAGGTGTAAAAAGGGGCGGGGCCTCATTACACCTCTCTGCAACACAGCCTCCTGGCGCATACTGGAGGTTCTGTTATGTAGCGTTTTAGGACCCTAGTGTAATTTTCCCTATTCATGCACATATATAGGTAGAAATCACCCTATCCTTATATAGGCATAGAAATCATAACCATATTTAGACTTAGCCTACGCAGCCTAAATACGGCATGGCTACTTCCACTAGTTCCGAAAATCCACAACGATTTCTTGGAAAAACCCGCCTTCAGCCGTCAGGGACTTCCCCTTGCTTGAATATTGATTTATCCAAGAACTCAAGGAGTTTTTAAAGAACTGAGTCTTTGATGACGTTACAATGTCCAACCTTACGTCAATCTCGGCACTTTCAAGGTATAAATATGCCCGCATTTGCCCAGACAAACACACAGTGGTTTGGAGCAGTTCGACTATCTACTTGCCCGACGCCCTGCTGGAGCAAGTGCCGAAGGAAGCCGACCCTCCAGCTGACGCACTGAGAGAGACGCTGTCTTTTCTCTTGCCAAGAAATCCAGCTCCAGCGTTTCCAGGCTACCCTTGCGGGTTGCTGGGAAATCGAGTTCTGAGAGAGAGATACAAAACCTCCTTCATTCTAAACCAAGGTACCGAGTTGATTAGACCCTTAGAGAATTCTTGGAATAGATTCTTGGCAAAGAATACTAAAACTAAGCTACACCTCACTTACTTCTTCCCTTGTACTAGGCCTATGTTAGGTACACCGGGGTAGGCGTATTTTAGAAGCACCAGTCGAGTACTTTTAGTCTTTATTTATTAGTGTATGTATTTTATGTATTTTATGGCTTAGAAACCATATCATGCTTTTACAGTACTATTTTATAATACTCTTCGTACTGTATGCATTGTACTTTATAACCAGTATTACGATTGTAGCTGTTAATTTCTTATGATTGAGAAAGAAGACTGTTCAGTAAATACCCTTTTATTTAAAACGCCTGTCTCTCTATTTCTCTGCACCGCTGGTGAAACGAAGCATGCACGATTGACTGAGTGAAATAACTATCTATTGTTTCCGCGACTCTAGAGATTGATTTCTTATTCTTGGGAAACAAAGTTGTCATGTTAATGCGGTTGTCAGAAACTAATCCCTTCTTGTTTATTCGAGAAAGTTTCTAGTGACCTCTGAGCTACCTGGCACTCACAATTAAGTTTAGTATATTCGATAGAGACCTAGTAGACCTCAGTCCTACGTCAAATCTATAGGATATATTATTCCAATGCGCAGAACCTATTGGGAATATAGGAAGTACACTACAGTTCCTGGTGGGCTAGTTGGCCCCCAGGGACCACCAGCATGCAAGGGGAATTAGTTCCCCCTCTGCAAACGTGCCAGGCAGCTGCATTGCAGAGAGGTGTAAAAAGGGGCGGGCCTCATTACACCTCTCTGCAACACAGCCCCCTGGCACATACTGGAGGTTCCTGGTGGGCTAGTTGGCCTCCAGGGACCCACAGTATGCAAGGGACTTAATCCCACAACTTAGAACGTGCTACGGGCGCGTTTGCACAGTAGTGAACGAAGGGGTGAGGCTTGAGGTGATATGTGTGCAAACAAGCCCTGTGGCGCATTTTAAGTTCAGGAATTAATTCCATTTCAATCCAGAGGTCCCCTAGGGGCCAACTAGTCCAACAGGTACCTCCATTAAGCGCCATGGAGCTGCGTTGCAGAGTGTTGTGAAAAGGGGGCATGCCCTCTGAACACCTCTCAGCAACACAGCTCCCTCGGGCATACTGGAGGTACCTGGTGGGCTAGTTTGCTCACAGGGGACCTCAGGATTGAAAAGGAATTAATTCCCCAATCTAAAACCCGCCACAGGGCGTGTTTGCACACATATCACCTCAGGCCCCGCCCCCTTCCTTCACTATTGAGCACAATATTCCTCTAAAATCAGCGGACCTACGAATTCCGATTTACTCACATGTGATCACGAGAGACGTCAGTGCTGCATCTTTGAGCCCAGTACGGACCCTGAAAAGTAAATCTAAGCGTACTTACCAGTAACTTGTATTTCCTTCCATAGGAATCTATTGTGTAGTTTTCACCAGAAAAGTTTCTAAGTGTCTATTTTTGAAACGTACAAATAGTCCTCTAAAATCAGCCGAACTACGAATTCCGATTTACTCACCTGTTATCAGGAGAGACCTCAGTGCTGCATCTTTCAGCCCACTACTGATCCTGAAAAGTAATTCTAACCATACTTACAGTAACTTGAATTTCCTTCCATAGGCTAACATTGGCTGGTTTTACTTGGAAATTCTTCTAAGTGTGGAGTTTTGGAACTTTAAAACATTCCTCAAAAATCAGCCAAACTACGAATTCCGAACTACTCACCTGTTATCAGGAGAGACCTCAGTGCTGCATCTTTCAGCCCACTAGTGATCCCGAAAAGTAATTCTAAGCATAGTTACAGTAACTTGAATTTCCTTCCAAAGGCTAACATTGATTGGTTCCACTTGGAAATTTTTCCAAGTGTGGAGTTTTGGAAATGTAAAAAATTCCTAAAAAATCAGCTGAACTACGAATTCCGATTTACTTACCTGTTATCGGGAGAGACCACAGTGCTGCATCTTTCAGCCCACTACTGATCCTGAAAAGTTATTCTAACCATACTTACAGTAACTTGAATTTCCTTCCATAGACTAACATAGACTGGTTTCACTTGGAAATTTTTCTAAGTGAGGAGTTTTGGAAGTTTAAAAAATTCCTCTAAAATCAGCCGAACTACGAATTCCGATTTACTCACCTGTTATCAGGAGAGACCTCAGTGCTGCATCTTTCAGCTCACTACTGTTCCTGAAAAGTAAATTTAACTGTACTTACCAGTAACTTGAATTTCCTTCCATAGGATATCATTGCCTGCTATATAAAATATATATAAATTAAAAAAATATAAAATTAAAAAATATATATTACAATTTCAATATTTTAAAAAAAATTTTTTTTAATTTATATTAACAATATGTAATGTGATTTAAAAAATAAAATATCTAAAAATAAATACTTTAAAACAATGTAGTAAATTAGTATAAAAAATATAATAACAATTAATACATTTAAAAATTATCATTTACAAACTTTTGAAATTCACTGAAAAAACCATAGATTTCAGCCACATTATAGGTAGGAATTAGCATTTAAAAACCTTACAAATTCACTGAAAAAACCATAGGTTTCAGCCATGTTCATTTGAGATGTCATCTGTGATATCATGAGTGATGTCACTGACCATGTCATGAGTGATGTAATATGTGATGTCATCAGCAGTGCATTGCGGGCGCGGGGATTATAGTTAGCTGAACTAACTATAACGGGGGAATTTCAATGGTTTTGTATGAGTAAAATGTCCAGCTAACTATAACCTGTGTGAAACCTCTGTTTTTTTCAGTGAATTTCAAAGGTTTTTTAAATGCTAATTCCTAACTATAACGTGGCTGAAACCTATGCTTTTTTCAGTGAAATTGTAAGGTTTTTTAAATGCTAATTCCTAAGTATAATGTTGCTGTAACCTATGGTTTATTCAGTGAATATATATATATATATGTACAGTAGGAAACTCCATTTTGGAAGCCAACAGTTGTCATCCAAAACCTCTAAAGAACAGTATTCCTTATGGGGAATTACTACATTTAAAAAGAAACTGTACATTAGAACAAGACTTTGCAGCACAGGAATCAATAGAAAGATTCAAAGTGAGATCAGATCTTATTGAAAACATTCGAAAAGGTTAAAAAAAATCCTAGACTGTGTCTTTTGAAGGATAAAAATACATTGGAGAGTAATGATCAAGGTACTCTCCGTTTCATCACAACCTTTTCGCAGGATTCTAGGCAAATTCGTCAGGTACTCTCAGGTAACTGGCACATTCTGAATTCAGATAATATAATTGGAACTGACATATTGGCTTATCCAAAAATAACGTACTAAAGAAATAGCTCACTTAGGGCTAGATGTAGGTAATTCCGATTTACCTACTCTTAAATACCGAATTTTACCGATACGGTATTTAAAAGTAGGTAAATAGGAAGGAGGCAGATGTAGGTAATTTTTATTTTATAATTACCGAATCTGTAAGATTCGGTATTTACCGAATCGGTAAACACCAAATCGGTATTTCCCATTGATTCCTATGGGCCTTGAAGCCAATAGGAATCAATGGGAAATACCGATTTGGTATTTACCGAATCGGTAAATACCGAATCCTGCAAGGAGGGACGGGGTGTCACTTTGATACCCTGTAGCACCCCAATTCCAGGCTTGTGTGCCATGTGGCAAATATACATGCCCTAAGGGCATGTCTGTGTGTCACATGGCACAGGTGTACATGCACAGATGTGTATGTACACCTGAATTCGTTATTTACCATGCAATAGTATTACATGGTAAATACCAAACCTGTGGCACACTTAAAAGTGCCACCTACATCTGCATTTACAGATTCAGTATTTTTACCGAGTCTGTATTTACCGATTCGGTAATTTTACTGATTCGGTAAATACAGAATCGGTAAAAATACTGAATCTGTGAATGCATGCCCCCTACATAGGAAAAGGCATTTACCGGTCGGTAACGGCCGAATTCGGCCGTTACCGACCGGTAAATGCCTACCTACATCGGGCCCCTTGAGACTTGCTTGTACATAGTCATTTTGACTCAGTTCCCAGAACACCTAGATTGGGTAATCTTACTGGATTATTTCTATGTCATCGCTGCAAATCATGTAGAACCAGTCCCAAAGTCACAAATTACCAAAAACCAGGCAGAGCTGGATGTAAAAAGATTGCCAAATGTATGACATGTACTACACCTTATTGTGTACATTGTTTGAAATGCCCTTGCAAATGACACAATATCGTCAGTACTATACACCCAGTAAAAAGAAGGATATTAGGACATTCAAGAGATATTGAGCATACTGACCAGAATTACGCTGTTGCAAAGCATTTTGCCAAAGAACATCAAAGTGACTGTAACCTCTTCCAATTCTTCTGTCTTGATCTTGTTCCTATAAAAGACTGTGGGGGGGACAGGGAAGCTCAATTACGAAGATAAGAATCAAGATTCATTATAGATCTTCAAACCAGGACACCCCTAGGTCTGAATACAGACGAGGAGTTATCAATTCATTTAGGTTAGTAGAGTTTCAGCTTGTCCTCCTTTTACGTGATGGAATTTACACCCTGTTGATCAGTTATTATTATTTTTCAATTTTTGTTATATTCGATTTTCCTCACACTTGATTTGTACACAAAACCTATTCAAGGCTTAATTTTTTAGATATGTTTGAATGAAATCAGAAGTATAATTCATCATTCTGTTTTTTATAATTATGCACATAGATATGATCAAGTAAGTATCATTGTGCAGTTTAGCCTATATTGATTAGTGCTGAATAGAGATTGTGTATGTAGTAGGACTGTGATGTGTGAGGGACTCAAAAGTTAAATATTAAATACTGTATATACCTTCATTTCTTTTTACTAGAAATGGATTGAAAATGCCGATTCAGGGCTTAATTTTGTTACTTTCTGTTATTTGAAAGTCAATGAATAGACACATGATAAGATGGCCGCCATATAAACAAATGAACTGAAGTGCATCATCGATGTTCATGATTGAATCGGAAATGACGTAATTTCATGAATTCCGTGTGGTACAACTTTATTATTTAATGGGTAAACAACTTGTCGTGCAGTAACAGTGAGAAAAAGGTGCGATGCTGAAACGCGTCATGTTATCTGGTTTATGAAGAAAATAAACCCATTTGACTTCAACCACCCCTAAGTGCGGTCGATTCTTTTGCGTGCAGCGAAGGAAACTGAGCCGGATATATATATATATATTACCTACTGGCGGTCGCCAGTAGGTATATATAGTTAGGACCAAGTTACCATAGGAAATCCCCAACATTCTATTGGGAATAACTTTGGCGCCGATTGAGGGATCTGCGTGTAATTTTCCATAAATTTGCTCATCTACGCTCCGCTCCTTCCCTGAAAGTTTCGGGGGGAGTCATCAAGCGGGGGGCGAGAAAAAAGGGGGGGTCCCAAAACGTGTTTTCCCCATGTTAATTTCCATAGGGACCTTTAGACACGGCTACAGCCCGAACAGCTGAATGGAATTACACCAAACTTGGCAAAATGGTAGGTCCTGGTATGCAGATGAGTCTTTGCTATGTTTGGTGAAAATCCTTCCAGTAGTTCTTGAGAAAACCGCCAGTAGGTATATATAGTTAGGACCAAGTTACCATAGGAAATCCCCAACATTCTATTGGGAATAACTTTGGCGCCGATTGAGGAATCTGCATGTAATTTTCATTACATTTGCTCAGCTAAGCTCCGCTCCTTCCCTGAAAGTTTCGGGGGGATTCGTCAAGCGGGGGCTGAGAAAAAAGGGGGGTCCCAAAACGTGTTTTCCCCATGTTAATTTCCATAGGGACCTTTAGACACGGCTACAGCCCCAACGGCTGAATGGAATTACACCAAACTTGGCAAAATGGTAGGGACAGGTATGCAGTAGTGCCTTTTCTTTATTTGGTGAAAATCCCTAAAGTAGTTGTTGAGAAAATTGAATTTGAGCAAATTATATATCTATATGCGCTCAACATTCTATTGGGAATAACTTTGGCGCCGATTGAGGAATCTGCATGTAATTTTCGAGAATTGTGGCCAGCTCCGCTGTGCTCCTTCCCTAAAAGTTTCGGGGGGATTCGTCAAGCGGGGGCTGAAAGGGGGATCCCAAAACGTGTTTTCCCCATGTTAATTTCCATAGGGAACTTTCGACATGGCTGCAGCCCGAACGGCTGAATGGAATTACACCAAGCTTGGCAAAATGGTAGGGCCTGGTATGCACATGTGCCTTTGCTATGTTTGGTGAAAATACCTCCAGTAGTTCTTGAGAAAATTGAATTTGAAATTTTTCAAATGGCATTTTCTATGGGACATTTAGACACGGCTACAGCCCGAACGGCTGAACGGAATTACACCAAACTTGGCAAAATGGTAGGGACAGGTATGCAGTAGTGCCTTTTCTATATTTGGTGAAAATCCCTCCAGTAGTTGTTGAGAAAATTGAATTTGAGCAAATTATATATCTATATGCGCTCACCGTACGCGCACCGTACGCGTACGATACGCGTACCGCATGCGTACGTGCGCATACCCTTATGTGCGCAAGCGAGTTTCTAATTGGCTGGCAGTCGACTGTCAACATTCCAAACTGTCCAAACCAGGAAGTGTTGGCCACCATCTTGTTTTTCAGGAGAACTGAGGCACAAGAGAGCCCAAAACAAGAGTGGAAAACACGAAAAGGGGACAGGGTAGAGACCCACCAACCCTCTAGCCCTTCTCAGGGGGTCCCAGAAGGGCCCCCAAGGGCAAAAAAAAAAAAAATCGAAAAAATCGAGGGGTACGCACACCGTACGCGTACGGTACGCGTACCGTGCGCGTACACTGCGATTTAAAAAATTTATTGATTCGCTTGACGAATCCCCCTGAAACTTTAAGAGATGGAGCGGAGCGTAGATGAGCATATTTAAGGAAAATTACACGCAGATTCCTCAATCGGCGCCAAAGTTATTCCCAATAGAATGTTGGGTATTTCCTATGGTAACTAGGTCCTAACTATATATACCTACTGGAGACCGAATATATATATATATATATATATATATATATATATATATATATATATATATATATTACCTACTGGCGGTCGCCAGTAGGTAGTTATAGTTAGGATAATTTTCAATGTTAAATCTCAACATTCTATTTTGAATAACTTTGGCGCCGGTTGACGAATCTGCCTGAAATTTTCAGGAAAATGGTCTCATGGCGGTCCGGTCCTTCCCTGAAAGTTTGGGGGGGATTCGTCAAGCGGGGGCCGAGATAAAAGGGGGGTCCCAAAACGCGTTTTCCCCATGTTAATTTCCATAGGGCGGTCGATTTCACTTTTAGCCCGAACGGCTGAATGGATTTCCACCAAACTTGGCAAAATTGTAGGGACTGGTAGCCCGATGTGCCTTTGCTATGTCTCAAGATATGTGCTCCAGTGGATTTTGAGTAATTTAGGTTCAAAAAAATATATATATCTATAGCCGCGCTCCCGTGCGCGCACGGGAGTGCGCTCCAGGCGCGACACGCGACTTGCGCGCAGGAAGCTGATTGGATCTCAGTTGTCTGTAAACATTCTAAACAGTGCGGAGCGGCCGCCATCTTGTGTCTCGGTAAAATCGAGACACAAGGGGTTTGAAAAAAAAAGGGGCAAATGACCATAAGGGGGAAGAGTAGACCCCCTCTGACCCCCTAGGTTTGATGTAGGGATTAAAATAGGGTCCTGCAGGGCATTAAAAAAAATTTTTCGTTTTGCGCGGGGATATGCGCTCTCCCGTGCGCGCACGGGAGTGCGCTCCAGGCGCGACACGCGACTTGCGCGCAGGAAGCTGATTGGATCATAAGGGGGAAGAGTAGACCCCCTCTAACCCCCTAATTCCAGGACTATATTTATGAAGGCCTTGCGCTGTTAGTTTTGCGCTTCCTGTGCGTCAATTTTTGTGACGCACCAGCGGTGTAAAAAAATGCGCATTGTTATGCAATATTTAAAAAGTGACGCATCTATCTAGATGCGTCACTTTTTAAATATAGTGCAACGAGGTACATTTTATTACACTGCTGGTGTTATGCGTCACTTTTCTGTGCGCACTCCTTATGACGTTCCAGATGTGTCATATTTAATGTATGACGAATCATGTTGCAGATACAATATGGCGCAGAGTTTTAAAAAGTGACCCATGTACCTAGATGCGTCACTTTTTAAAAATAGCGTCAGGTATAATGTATGCAGAGGGGGTGTTCTCCCGCAAAAAGCTTTGTAATAGCGACGCAGTGAAATCTTTGAGATTTCACTGCGTCAGTTTTAGGATGCTGTTGCGTCAAAATCTTGTGCCTGCTTTACAGCAGGTGTTAGACTGAGGCAAGACCTTTCATATGCTGCTTTCCCCATTTGAAAGGACACATTACTGGAGTTGCGTCACTTTTGTGACGCACTCCAGCAATGCGTTACTTGGAATGTCATAAGGAGTGCGCACAGAAAAGTGACGCATTGCACCAGTAGTGTAAAAAAATGTGTTGCGTTGCGTTATATTTAAAAAGTGAGGTATCTAGGTAGATGGGTCACTTTTTAAAATCAAGCGCCACATTATATCTGCGTGAGGTATAATGCATGCAGAGGGGGTGTTCCCCCACAAAAAGCTTTGTAATAGCGACGCAGTGAAATGTTTGAGATTTCACTGCGTCACTTTTAGGATGCTGTTGCATCCTTTAAATATAGTGCAACGAGGCACATTTTATTACACTGCTGGTGTGATGCGTCACTTTTCTGTACACAGTCCTTATGACATTCCAGATGTGTCATATTTAATGTATGACGAATCATGTTGCAAGGAGTTACAGATACGTCAGTATTTCTGACATATGTGTAAACATAAAAGTGATGCGAGGCCGGCGCAAAATTTTGACGCAATAGCATCCTAAAAGTGACGCAGGGAAATCTCATAGATTTCAGTACGTTGTTATTACCAAGCTTTTTGCGAGGGATTGCCCCCTCTGCATACATTATACCTGATGCAGATACAATATGGCGCAGAGTTTTAAAAAGTGACCCATGTACCTAGATGCGTCACTTTTTAAAAAATAGTGTCAGGTATAATGCATGCAGAGGGGGTGTTCCTTGCAAAAAGCTTGGTAATAATGACGCAGTGCGTCACTTTTAGGATGCAGTTGCGCCAAAATCTTGCGCCTGCTTCACAGCAAACCTTTCACATGGTGCTTTTTCCATGTGAAAGGACACATTACTGGAGTTGCGTCACTTTTGTGACGCACTCCTGCAATGCGTTACTTTTGTGTTTAGAGATATGTCAGAAATACTGACATATCTGTAACTCCTTGCGAATTGATTAGTCATATATTAAATATGACATATGTGGAATGTCATAAGGAGTGCGTCCAGATAAGTGACGCATCGCTATTTTCACGTAGCGATGCGTCACTTTTCAGAAATGAGGCCTCCAGTTTATTCACTGTGTCATAAATTTCTTTTCTAACACTCACCTTCTTTCAGTCCTCCTACTTCACTTCCTTTCACCTCTCATACCTTTCTGTTCTTTCTTACTCATTCTCCTTTCAATTATCAATGCACTATATTTCACTTACTCTTCATTTTTAAAGATTATAGCTCTTTGATGAGAATTGGAGGTAGTTCTGAAAAGAACTTTTGGTTTTCTTCTTTTAACTGAAGAGGAACAAAAACAGGGAATAGAAACTGCTCAACAGGAGCAAAAAGAAAAGAAAAAAATTAGGGGTGGGAAGGGCAGTGATGGTTCTCTAATGCCCGAACCATGAGCAGGACACTTTGCTCCCCATAGGTGAGGAGTTGATTGCAGTATCTGCATCTGACGACCCCATGGTTGAATGCAGGTTGGATGTTTGCTACCTGCCCCTGAGATTGTTCTCTTCCAGAAGAAGTTGCTCCTCCTGTTGATGTAGAGGCCCCACCTCTGGGAACCTCCTGTGCCAGAGCCCTGACACTTTCTCGGGCAAAATTCTGGGGGTGCCTGGTCTCCACATGGCGAATCATGGTGAAGTTGCCAAAAGAGTATTTTTTTTGGGGGTTACCCCGTGACAGGACCTTTTTGCAGATCCTGCACTCTACTTTTGGTGCATTCACCTTCTTCTGGTCTGCTGGAAATTTAAAGAATTTCCAGATGAAATGTCCCTTCACCTTTGGGGTAGGTGGCTCTTCATCAATGAAGTCATCTTCACTGCTGGATGATCTGGCAGCCATGATGAATCCAGGAATATGGAGCAGCAAAAAAGGCAGGTCTTTCAGTCACAAAAGTGAAAGAAGAAGTGAAGGAAATGGGTGGGGATTTCATTCATTGTAAAAAAAAACTGTTAGCAACCAATGAAAAGTGTTATTTTAGGGTCACATGACCTGACGCGCTTACGATGCGCGCTCGGGTGCACTTCCGGGTGCGTTTACGCAGCGCGATCGTAGGCGCTTCCGGGGCGCACACGTGGCGCGATCGTAGGCGCTTTTGCGTGCGTTTAGGCGCCGCGCACGTATGCGCTTCCGAGGGCACGTACGTTGCGCGCCGAAGTGACGTCATCAATCTTTAATAGAAATGCATAATCATTTTCCATATTAAAAAAAACAAATTTTATTTGTATGGTACGAAATGTTTTGCATTATTATTAACTTTTCATTCATATTTTTTTTTCACGAACGACAGTTGCGCTCTGGGTGCGCTTTCAGATGAGCGCACGGAGAAGCTTACAGGAGAGCTTAGCTGAAAGCTTCCCCGAGCGCGCACCCAGAGCGCAAAAAAAAAAAATTATAAAAAAAATGAATACTTAAAAAAAACAGCAAATTGTAAAAAAAAAAAAGGTTAGAAACTCGATATACAAAGGAATTAGCATTTAAAAAACCTATGAAATACACTGAAAAAACCATAGGTTTCACACCAGTTATAGTTAGGAATTAGCATTTAAAAAACCTTTGAAATTCACTGAAAAAACCATAGGTTTCACACCAGTTATAGTTAGGAATTAGCATTTAAAAAACCTATTAAATTCACTGAAAAAACCATAGGTTTCACACCAGTTATAGTTAGCTGGAAATTTTACTGATATAAAACCATTGAAATTCCCACGTTATAGTTAGTCGGACTCACTATAACTTGCGCGTGCAATGCACTGCTGATGACGTCACATATTACATCACTCATGACATGGTCAGTGACATCACTCATGACATCACTGATGACACCATCCTTGTGACACAGTGACAGACCTCCTCTCAGTGTAAAGTAACCCTTGAGACACATATTCAAAAATAGAAACTGAAATTTTTAAAAAATGGACATACCTATATCAGTTACAACAAGCAATTCTGTACTTCCACTATCTATATACTCATCCACTCATTCACCAACAGTTCTATATAGTCACTCATACATATACTCACTCATCATATGAAGAGATACACCTATACATTCTGTTACACACCGACATTCATCCAAAAGTTACTCACACACATATTCACACGTGCAAATAAACTATTGAACAACCATTTATTTGAAAATAGAGTTATACACACACTTCCACCTTACTTCTATTGAAAATTACACATATTTATTCTCTTAAACAATCACTTATAGAAACACATACTTATTTAAACAGGAAATCTTACAATCTCTTACTCTCACATATACTCACTTATATACATCAATATTCATATATACTAGATTAAAACATATGTAGTTACTGATAAAGACACTAGTGAGACAGTCATTCACTCACTAACAAACACATATAGACACTCATCCACCCATACAGTCCTGTACATATGCTGTCTTCAAAACACATACAAACAAAGAGTCAGTCACTCATGCATCTATGTGCTAAGTAATACCTCCACCAAACCATATAGACACTCATACTAATACTAATAAAAATATCAAATAACCCATATACATACGCATGTAGCTACTTATCAACACATGTAGCCACTTATACACAAAGTGAAACACTAATATATGTATTTAAATATTTAAACATAACTCACTAATATTTATTTTTCAGAAAGACACATATTCACTGGATGGTGTCATCAGTGATGTCATGAGTGATGTCACTGACCATGTCATGAGTGATGTAATATGTGACGTCATCAGCAGTGCATTGCACGCGCAAGTTATAGTGAGTCCGACTAACTATAACGTGGGAATTTCAATGGTTTTATATCAGTAAAATTTCCAGCTAACTATAACTGGTGTGAAACCTATGGTTTTTTCAGTGAATATATATATATATATATATATATATATATATATATATATATATATATATATATATATATATATATATATATATACATATATACATACGAATATACAGGGAATTGTACCCCTTCGCCAAGTATTAGTCTTATTATGAAGCAAACAGTTCTTTTTTTTACATTTGTGAAGAATTTCTCTTCCAATGTGTTTTACCTCGGCGGTCGACAATGGGTAGCTATAGTTAGGACCTATTTTCCATAGGAAATCTGCAACATTCTATTTGAAATAACTTTGGCACCGATTGACGAATCTTTGCGTAATTTTTAAAACTAGTGGTGCACTCGGGTCCGCTCCTATCCTGAAAGTCTCGGGGTGATTCGTAAGCGTGGGACCAAGAAAAAAGGGGGGTCCCAAAACGTGTTTTCCCCTTGTAATTTTCCATAGGAACCGTTCATCACGTCTACAGCCCGAACTGCGGAATGGAATTGCACCAATTTTGGCAAAGAGGTAGTCCTTGGTTCAGACTCGTGCCCTTTGCTTAAATGGTGTAAATCTGTTGAGTAGTTCCTGCGAAAATCACAATTAAAAGTACATATATATCTATGGCCGCGGTGGATCCTTGCATCCTGAGCGCACCCTAAGTGCACCGTACCGATCTCACACTGAATGCTAATTGGCTGTCAAGTGGTTGTCAACATTCAAAACCAGGAAGTGTTGGCAGCCATTTTGTGCCTCGGTAGAAGCGAGGCTTAAGTTGTCAGTGGAACAAGTGGCAAAACGTATGAAGGGGCAGAGTAGAAATACTCTGACCCTCTAGATCTGCTTAGAGGGTCCCACAAGGACTCCCAGGGCCCCAAAAACATATTTTTTTCTAAAAACTGCAATGTGCGCTCAAGGTGCGCGGATCCTGCTGTAAAAATAAATAAATGAAACAGAGCTTCTTTAATAATTAGCCCCCAGGGGGCCAAATCCCTGGGGCAAAATTATAAACTGTTATGGGTAGCCCAGTGGGGCCCCCAGCCCCGGGGACCACCAACCCCGGGGCTACAAAATAAATGGTTGGGGGGCTCCAAGGATCCCCCAGTAAAATACATGGGTGGGGGGACTCAACGGACCCCCAAAGCGGGACTCAATGGACCACCACCCGCCGGGGCTTTGTGTATTGTATGTGGGGGCTGTATGGCCCCCTCCTGGAGCTGTTGAGTGCCCTGGGGACCGCCACCCCCTAGGGCCGGCTTCTGCAGTGTCTCAGGGTGCTCACATCCGGGACACTGCTGTTTGCTATTACAGGGTGGGAGTCTCCCAGCTCCCACCCTCCCACAGCAAACTTGGTTTGGATATTGAAAGAGAGAGCAGCGAAACCTGCTCTCTCTTTCAAAATCTAAACCACTTTGCTTTTCCACACAGGGAGCTGCATGTTAGCAGCTCCCCATGTGAAAAAGCAATGCCGGCTCCCGAAGGACGCTGGGAGCCGGCTGGGACCATGGGGGATTGGGGCTCCCCCCACGGTCCCCAATGTTTATATAAGCCCCGGAGGACGGGGTCCCCGGGGATAATAGAAATTAGTGATAGGGGCTCTTTTTTTACGGTAAAATTACTGCATAGGTAGTATATGAGTGCATGGATGAGTGCATGGGTAGTGCCTGGGAGATTGGAGGGGTGCATGGGTAGTACCTGAGTATATTTTTGAGTGCATGGGTAGTATTTTAGGGAATGGAAGAGTGCAATAGTGGTGTCTGAGTGATTGGATGAGTGTATAGGCATACCCTAAGTGCATGGATAAGTACATGGTAGTGTTTACATGATTGGAACAGTTTATGAGTAGTGCCTGAGTCATTGGATGAGTGCATGGGTAGTGCCTGAGTACATGGAGCAATGCATAGGTAGAGCCCAAGTACATGGATGAGTGCATGGTTAGTACCTGGGTGATTGGAGGAGTGCATGCGTAGCACCTTAGTGTATGGATGAGTGCATGGTTGTCATTTGAGGGAATGGATGAGTGCAATAGTAGTGTCATAGTGATTAAATGAGTTCATGGATAGAGTCTGGGTGCATGGATGACTGCCTGGGTTGTGTTCGGGGGAATAGATGAGTGGAATAGGAGTGTCTTAATGATTGGATGAGTGGATGGATAGAGCCTGAGTGCATGGATGAGTGCATGAGTACTGCATGGGTGATTGAAGTAGTGAATGAGCTGTGCCTGAGTGTATGGATGAGTTCATTTGTAGTGTTTGAGACAATCAATGAGTGCAATAGTAGGGCCTGAATGATTGGATGAGTGCATGTGTAGTGCCTGGCTGATTGCAGGAGTGCAGGGATAGTACCTGTCTGTTGATATCTGAAAGTTGTTAATTAGTGTGATGTTTCAACATTATTTTCATTAGAAATAAATAACAGATAAATGAATGTTATCATGCATATTACGGTATGTGTTCTGACCTTTTTTAGTAATTTAGATACATAACTCTGAGGAACTATTTTAGAATAGTATTGTCATACACTGAATTAAAACTTGTTTCAAACTTCACCATTTTATGTAATGTAATGTATTGCAGAAACTAAAATATTACACTTTTAAGAACACAAAATAATTTTAGAATTACATAACATTTTGAATTTTCCTTTTTTGCTGTTTTCAGATTCTACTGAATTTCACCATACACAGTGATTTCAATGTAGTATCATCATATAACAGCAGGGAAAAAAACAATCAACGAGATTGTTAAAAAAAAACAATTACTGCAAAGCATTATTTCCAATATGTGTACCTATAGGTTTGCCTATCTGCAATGTCTTAATTACGTCATACATGTACATTAAGTCTTTTATTACTCTCAAGTACATTTGCTATACTGTTCATTCTCATTTACATCTAGTACAATATAGACAATAAATATATAAACTATTGCTTTTCCACACAGTTTTTCTAATGTAATATCAATTAGCACAAATAATAATCGAAACACTAATTTTAAATAGTAAATGTTTCAATCCTGTCCAATTTCTGTTCACATCTTCCCAATAGGCCGAATAATCTATTGAAAACTTTTGCTTCATTAAAAATCCCCCCCAAAATTGTTAATTCATGTTCACATCTTCCAAATAGACTGAATAATGTATTCAAAACTTTGGCTTAAAAAATATCAAATATGAATGTGGTGATTCGAAAGGCAATCTAGATTTGAATTGCAAGTGGGCATCATTGCAATATGTCCATCCTTTCTTACACTTTTGTAATACACAGTATAGTGTCCACATGTTGTCATAGGTCCATCATGGAAAACAATAGCCACTGCTATAATAGTTCTTCCTGAAATATATATTTGACTTGCAACAAAAAAAGTATTTTGGTTTCCAATTTTCTTCCATTTGCTCCACAAAATTGAAACATTAAAATGAGATATTTTCCAGACCTTTCTATATTTAATGCAGACATCATCAAAGAACCAGTACATATATCCAAAAGATGACAAACACCAGAAGCAGTATGGATTTTACCTCTGTCAGTTACCAACTGTTGAAATACATGACGTAATAAAGAAAAAAATCTTTTTTCATGATTTCCCTTAATTTTACAATGAACCTCTTCTAGAAGAAACACAACATTCAAAATCACATTAGCATAGCAGGTGATACCTGAACTGTTTTCCAAAGGTAACAGTCTCCCTTTTCATTTTCTTTACACCTTCAAGATTCTCTTCAATTGTTTTCTTTTTTTTGAACCTCAATTGAATGTTTGACATATTTCCGTTTTGGACACACTACAGGTTTCTCATGTATGGGATATTCACCTACATGAGGAATATAAAGTCTTCTTAAATGATTGTCCTCGTTTACACAACTTGCATCAGCAATAACCTTTTTCTCATCAAAATCAATCAATTACAAACCAGATAATGTTCTTCCTCAAGACAATGCAACATATGCCATTCCCTCTTTGAACACTGTGCTTCCAATATTTAGTAAAGCACTGTCTGTACTTAAATCTTGAGATTTATGGCAAGGGGCGACCAATCGGTCCCCCCGAACGTATGGCAGAGTACCACGATCCCCCCGGGAAGCCATCTTGGGCGGGAGGCGAGTCTCGGCTGGTATGCCCGAAGCGGCGTAGCCGGGGCGCGCCTTTTTCCCGCCCTAGAGTGGGTTGGCCTAGACACTGACGCGGCTGGCCACGCCCTGGGGGCAGGCAGGGGCGGGTTTACGCCCGCCCTGAAGACGGATAAAAGGAGGAACAAGACCAGAAAGCATCCTCTTGTTCCTGTGCTCTGAAGCTGCACCTCCTCGCTGCACGTGAGCTCGAGACGGAACGAAGAGCCATTTTTGAGCGTCGTAATCTTTCTCGTTTGTTTTACAGATACTCTGTCGGAGAATGCCGAAGAAGGCGGGAAAGCGAATGACTACCGAACAGATGCTGCGTGTTCTCATGAAGGAGATGACCGACCTAAAGAGGCGGATGGATAAAAATGAGGAAGGGGGCCCGAAACGTCCTTTGGAGGGAACGGCCCCGGGAGGAAAAGGCAAGAGGCCCAGGAGAGGAGCAGCTGGGGGAGATACCCCGGGTCCCAGTGCCCCGCTCGAAGCACCCACTCCTGTGCCGGAGGAAGGGAATCCGATTCCCGTGGTGGTCACCCCCGTGTCCGGGGAAGACATGCCGCCCGAGCTGGCAGCACAAGTAGCAGCGTGGTTGGGTAAAAGTAGCAAGGGCGCCACGGCTGTCGACGCACAGGTGTTAATGAAGCAACTGCGGGAAACTCGTGAAGCAGCAAAGGTATCCACGCCGGCTGCGGCCGTAGAGAAGCCACAGGGGACGGTTTTAGTCGCAGAGACAGCGTCCAGTTCAGGTAAGCGGCCATTGCCGATTGCGAGGGAAGAGTCGGCACCCTCTCGAAGGGAGAGGTTGGGTCAGCATGTTCCTTTAGCTATTAAAGAAAAGATATGGGCAGGGGAATATGTAAACATCTTCTCGTTGCTTACTGATCATCATGAGATGGAGCATGTTAAAGGTCAGAAGGATCTCATGCATCCGAGTGTTTGGCACGCAAAGATGGCCGCCTTTAAGGTTAATGAAAACGTTGGCAATTGGGGCAAGGCATGGGGAATTTTCACATCGATCTTGGGAGAACGGAGGCCCGAATTGCTACCCGAGTTGCCGAGTTATCAGTCACGGATCATGGGGTACTCGGTATCACACGAGGGTAATCATTGGTTTTGCTATGATAATCTTTTCAGAAAAGCAAAAGAACATGATAAAAACTTAACTTGGGATTGTTATGATTCTGTGTCCTGGTCCAAAATGAAGGAGACTGGTATGTTGAAAGTGCCATTAGTAGGGAGTAATGTGGGCGAATCCTCCCGTCAGTATGCGGGGACGCCTTTTCGATCAGGTGCGGGTACCGACAATCAATCGAGGCCTACAGGTAATACAGGTAAAAAGGGGGTTTGTTGGAATTTTAACAGGGGTAAATGTACTAGGCCCCAGGGATCGTGCAAATTTAAACACGAATGTAGTGGGTGTGGGCAATCATCCCATCCTGAGTCCACGTGCAGAGCCAAAACGGGTGATAACGGGGGTAGAGGAGGTGCCAAACAGGTCTAACATAGTCCGAGGGGCGCCTTTACCTACCCCGATTGATACCTTGGCAATGATTCCCTGGCTCAGTGAATACCCGGATCGTGCTTCCGCTGGGGTGTTGCGGAACGGGTTTTCATATGGTTTCCGCATCCCAGTGGGGGACTTTCAGGGTGTGGTAAAATGCAAAAATCAGATATCGGTCTTGCAGCATACGACCGTGGTACAGGAAAAGATCCGGAAGGAGGTTACTCGAGGTCGAGTCGCCGGTCCGTTTAGTGTACCCCCGGTGGCTAACTTTGTCTGTTCGCCTTTAGGAGTGGTCCCCAAGAAGGACCCGGGTGAGTTTCGGCTGATACATAATTTGTCAGCCCCACGTGGTCTTTCCGTAAACGAACCGATAGACCCGGAAATGTGTTCGGTACGGTACGCATCTTTCGATGAGGCCGTGGCCATTTTGAATCGCCTGGGGCCCGGGGCGCTGATGGCAAAATCTGATATCGAGTCAGCGTTCCGGTTGCTCCCGGTACATCCAGACGATCAGCGTCTACTGGGTTTCATGTTTCAGGGTCAGTATTATATGGATAGATGTATGCCGATGGGATGCTCAATTTCTTGTGCCTATTTCGAGAAATTCAGTAGTTTTCTACAATGGGTCTTCACAAATAAGACGGGTTTTCAACATGTGATGCATTATCTCGATGATTTTTTGTTCCTGGGGGCGGCCGGGGATCCGGAATGTGGGCAAGCTTTGGCTGCATTTTGTGTTTTGATGAATCAGTTTGGCGTGCCATTGGCACCAGGTAAGACGGTGGGTCCTTCGACTTGCCTCGAGTTTCTGGGGATCGAGTTAGACTCCGGAGAAGGTTGTTTCCGTTTACCAAGTGATAAAGTGTTAAAGTTCAGGGCATCCCTGCAAATGTGTTTGAGTGAAGCTAAGGTTAAGCTGCGTCAGTTACAGCAGTTAGTGGGCCAGTTTAATTTTGCCCTGAGAGTTATACCTATGGCCCGCCCCTTTTCCCGTTCGATCGCTCAAGCCATGGTCGGATTGAAGGAGGGCCATCATCGCACGAGGCTCTCGGCCGAGGTCCGCCAGGACATGCGCATTTGGTTGGCATTTCTGGCAGATTTCAATGGTCGAGTCGTCTGGAATAAACCAGCCGTGTCCTCTGAGGAGCTGGGGCTGTGGACAGATTCGGCAGGGAGTGTAGGTTTTGGTGCCATTTTCGGTGCTCGATGGTCTGCACAAAAATGGCCGGCATGGTGGCATAACAGTGGACTGACAAGTAACATTGCTTTCCTGGAACTTTTCCCCATTTTCGTGGCCCTGAGAACGTGGCCCGAAGGGTTCAGAGATCACTCTGTGGTGTTTTGGTCTGACAATATGACCGTGGTTGAGTGTATCAATAGTCAGGCAGCACGATGCAAATGGGTTTTGAGGCTGCTCAAGGAAATCGTATTACTGTGTATGCAACTGAATGTGTTATTCAAAGCAAGACATGTCCCTGGGGTAATGAACCAGGCGGCTGATGCCCTTTCTCGTTTTCGTATGCAGGCCTTCTGGGGTTTTCTGCCCACAGCGGACCCGGAGCCGGCACCCTTTTCCGAAGCTCTTTGGTCTCTCGGTGCCCCGAACTTCGTAACCTCGTGGGAGAGAGTTTAGCACCCAGGACGAGGAAGGCATATGAAGGGGCGTTCCGGTCCTATTTAGCCTTTTTGGGGACTGCTAGAGAGGAGCTTTGGGGCCAGGAGGAAGGGGTTGTGAACTTTCTGATGTCATTACATCTGGCAGGGAAAACGGTGGCCACGGCCCAGAGGCATCGGGCTGCCATTTCCTTTGTTGCTAGGGCTCATGGGATCCAGGACCCGACAGCGTCTTTCGTTGTGCAAAAAGCGCTACGTGGGTGGCAACGCCTTGAGGGTCGCAGAGTAGATGAGAGGCGCCCGATAGGTCTGGATAGGTTGGCCCAGTTATTATCCAGACTCCCTACAACATGTTCGTCTCAGTTTGAGACAGTGTTATTCCGAGCCGCTTTTACGCTGGCATTTCATGGGGCTATGCGGGTAAGCGAATTAGTGGCAAGGAACAAGCAGGATGTGACGGGAGGACTGTGCGCAGAGCACGTTCAGATCAGTGGGGAGACGATGACTGTCTCGTTTGTGAGGTCCAAAACCGACCAGAGTGGGATGGGTGAATGCATAATTATACGCAGGATTCCCGGGTCGTCCATGTGCCCAGTGAAGTGTTTAGAGGATTATTTAACACGAAGGGTGGCATCATGGGGGGGGGCCTTGTTGAGACACGCGGACGCCACCCCACTGACAAGGTTTCAGTTTCAGCGGGTGCTTGCGATGTCGATTACAGCTGCGGGCTTGAACCCGGGCGAATTTGGGACCCATTCCTTTCGGATAGGGGCTGCTACAGAGGCTACAGCCAGGGGTCTGAATGTAGAACAAGTTAAACGTGTGGGGCGTTGGTCCTCCAATTGTTATAAAAGGTATGTGCGTTTGCACATGTTGTGAAGCCGTAATGATGTACTCACGCTTCTTGTTTTTGTTTGGTTTTCAGTTACGCAAGCCTACGAGGCGGGGCGGACTATGCAGTCGACCCAACACCGGGCCAGCGGTCAGACATCACCGGCTGTTAAAAAGGAGGTGTGGGTCGTGGGCCACTCATACGTGAGGCGTGCCGCGGACGTATTCAAGGCAGGTGACATGGTGCACGTGGCTGGGGAATACGGGTACAGTGTGTCCTTCTACGGAAAGGGCGGTCTCTGTATTGACCAGTTCCAATCATTTTTCGAGGGTTTGCTAGGGCGGACGAGGTCACCGCCGTCTGTAGTCATAGTACATCTTGGGGGCAATGATTTGGTCACCACTGGTAGACGACTTCTCTTGGAAGCGATGCTTTCCACTGTAAGTTGGTTAGCGAGGAGAGTTCCAGGGTGCACGATTGCGTGGTCCCATATGATTCCACGAAAAGTGTGGCGGGGGGCTTTTTCGGTTTCTGCTTTAAATCACTCTGTGAGAAAAATTAATAACAAAGTAAGTAGGTTGTTCCGTTCCAATGCACTGCATTCTATCGCGCATGGATGTATTAATGATGACAGTATGTACTTGGGGGATGGTGTTCATTTGTCTCGGATGGGGAATGAGTTACTCATAGGAGACTTCATAGCCTGGCTGAAGACGTTAAACATGACCTTTAGGTAGGAGTGTGGTGGGGGGTCCGGATAGCCGGTCAACTATCCGGACCTGTGGCGGTAAGGTCATGATCGGTGAGCACTAATTGGAAGATCCCTAGGAGTGGGCGTCACCCATTACGGATGGAGGCGCTCGGGGGAGGTGGCCATTGGCCCCTCAACGGGGAGGCGGTCCCTTCTAAGGATGGGTCGCCGAAAGGAAAGGGAAGGCGGTCAAGGCCCCTTCATGGGTAGGAGGGGTTACAGCCCCCTCCTGGGGAATTTCCCGGGGCCAGTACGTCTGCGACGGCAGATGTGGTAAGTTGTGTGGGGTTTGGGGGGGGGGTCTACGCTACCTTCTAGATACCTCACACGAGTCCTCGTACGACCTTTAAGTGGCGTCGAGTTTTATTGGGGCCCCGTCAAGTCAAGGGAAATTGGTAGTTGCACTTGAGGTATGCCTCCGTGCCGCCCCTCTCAAGTGAGGGGGATATGTCTGGGTTAGGGATCTTGACACCGGTTACGACCTTGCCGTTGGCCCTTAAACGTTAGGATGTACAATTTCAAAAGTTAAGTAAATGTTTGCTAGGATGTTAGTTCGGCTAGGAGAACCTTTGTACTAGAGGATATGTTAAGGTTAGCCAAACATCGCAATGTGGTAATGAAATTGTACATAATATGAAACTGTTTATTTTAATGTTTTAATTTTGTTTCATATTTTAATAAATACGGCCCGGGAGGGTCACTCCCTCCCGTCTCCAAAAACTTCAGAACTGTTTCCGGTTTCCCATCCTTGGGGATTGTGTTGAGAGGGGGTGGCGGGAATCTCAGCCATATGGCAAGGGGCGACCAATCGGTCCCCCCGAACGTATGGCAGAGTACCACGATCCCCCCGGGAAGCCATCTTGGGCGGGAGGCGAGTCTCGGCTGGTATGCCCGAAGCGGCGTAGCCGGGGCGCGCCTTTTTCCCGCCCTAGAGTGGGTTGGCCTAGACACTGACGCGGCTGGCCACGCCCTGGGGGCAGGCAGGGGCGGGTTTACGCCCGCCCTGAAGACGGATAAAAGGAGGAACAAGACCAGAAAGCATCCTCTTGTTCCTGTGCTCTGAAGCTGCACCTCCTCGCTGCACGTGAGCTCGAGACGGAACGAAGAGCCATTTTTGACCCACCCACCAGCCCCTGAAGACAGCAAGTGGTTTTAAATAAAGTTTGATTGATAATTCTGATTTTCGTTTACAGGTTGCGGTATTATCGTGAAAATTTTGAGTATGCAATAAAGAATGATCGTTTTGTGTTATGTTTTGCAAATAAAGTAATTCTGCTTTAGTGTTCATCAGTAGGCATGCTTTGAATAAAAATTGTTGTTGCTACTGTCTGTTATATTTAGTCTTTAGTTATTTAGTTATCATTGTCGTATTTATTTTGGTCGGGCGGTAAGGTCATGATCGGTGAGCACTAATTGGAAGATCCCTAGGAGTGGGCGTCACCCATTACGGATGGGGGCGCTCGGGGGAGGTGGCCATTGGCCCCTCAACGGGGAGGCGGTCCCTTCTAAGGATGGGTCGCCGAAAGGGAAGGCGGTCAAGGCCCCTTCATGGGTAGGAGGGGTTACAGCCCCCTCCTGGGGAATTTCCCGGGGCCAGTACGTCTGCGACGGCAGATGTGGTAAGTTGTGTGGGGTTTGGGGGGGGGTCTACGCTACCTTCTAGATACCTCACACGAGTCCTCGTACGACCTTTAAGTGGCGTCGAGTTTTATTGGGGCCCCCGTCAAGTCAAGGGAAATTGGTAGTTGCACTTGAGGTATGCCTCCGTGCCGCCCCTCTCAAGTGAGGGGGATATGTCTGGGTTAGGGATCTTGACACCGGTTACGACCTTGCTGTTGGCCCTTAAACGTTAGGATGTACAATTTCAAAAGTTAAGTAAATGTTTGCTAGGATGTTAGTTCGGCTAGGAGAACCTTTGTACTAGAGGATATGTTAAGGTTAGCCAAACATCGCAATGTGGTAATGAAATTGTACATAATATGAAACTGTTTATTTTAATGTTTTAATTTTGTTTCATATTTTAATAAATACGGCCCTGGAGGGTCACTCCCTCCCGTCTCCAAAAACTTCAGAACTGTTTCCGGTTTCCCATCCTTGGGGATTGTGTTGAGAGGGGGTGGCGGGTATCTCAGCCATATGAATAGTTACTGCATATGCTAAAGGCAAAGGAAACTGTTTTCTGCAAACATACAAGTGTTTACAAGCAAAAAACGCACAACATAACACCCAATCTGTCTTACCTCTTTAATCTGATCAAATTTTATCTTAAAAAATTCTATTCCATTTCTGTTCTGAAAATGTACAAAATCAACAACTTTTCCCATTGCTCCATTTACTAAACCTTGGCCTACATTCACATTACGCAGTAAAAGTACCCAACAGTTTATACATACATGTAAGGAATTTTCTACGCCTGCAGTCTTAGATACAGACTTTTCCAAAGAATCCAATTTTGATTGCAGTTTCTCTATGAGAAGAATAGTCACTCCTTGATCTTCAGTTTTACATTTTCTTGATTAAAAGTATAACACTCTTGCAGTGTAGGTATTGGTCAAACTATAGACTTCTTTTCTCCAAGATTATTGTACATTATTTCAGCCCCTGTGTTTCCATTTGTAAACAAGTTCGTTAGTAGACGACTTTCTAACGCTTGTTTACCATGTTTCGTCAAGACACCAAATCTTGAAGAATATTTCCATAATGTTCATCACTTGCTTGTTGCATATTCTTAATAATTTCTTTATATTCAAAAGGGACCAAATGTTCACATTTCCAATACTTCTTAAAGATTTTCTAGTATTTTATGGACAAGAGTTTTAAAAACAGGTTGCCCTTTTACAGGAGTAAGATGTAAAAGATCACTAAATACAATTACGTGTTTTCCTCCAAACAAAACATTGTAATTAAGTATGGACGGAAAATCCGTTCCGCTCGCGGATTTTGCGGATTTTCGGTAAATTTGCAATCTGCGAGATTCGCGAATTTCCAGCGAAATCCGCAAATCCGCGAGCAGCGGATTTTATGGCTTGCTCGCACTGCTCGCGTGAGTTCGCGGCTTCCCAGTTCAACTTCGCGCCCCGCGAATAAGCGCTAAATTGCAGAAATACGATCTTAGCAAAACTGAAACTACTTACCAGGTTCAAAAGTTCAAGCTCATCATTAGTAGCCATTTCCTGTAGTGCTTCCTGAGGGGCCCCTCCAGAGTTCAGTTGCCTACTTGCAACTATTATGTGACCCTGCTCTGACCCTCAGAATAGTTACACATATGCCACAAAGGTCCTGAATTACAGCTAAGGGAGACAATCAGGAGCCAGGCTGGAAGTTCAAATCCAACAGTGACACATTAATCAGCCCCTAATTCATTATTGTCAGTTGGGGCAGGGCAGGTGTAACTAATTTTGCAACAATGAAAGCACTTAGCAAGTGCAAAAGATCACTAATCAGGAAGCACTAAGGAAGCAGGTGCCAGCTAAAAAAATATTCTGTGACACATTAATCAGCCCCAAATTAATTCAGGTCACTTGAGGCAGGGAAGGTGTGCTTTGCTTTGCCACAATAATGTACACTGGACAACCAGAGGGTGCTGTGATGAAACAGAGGGTGGCATGGGTGGGCCAGAGGGTGGCATGAGTAGTCAGAGAGTGGCAGTGGTAACAGAGGGTGGCAGTGATGAAGATGAGTGTCCCAAACAGGCTGGACACGTAGAAACAACAAGTTCGCAAAACTTGCGACCCGACAGGTAAGTTCGCGTTTGCGAAATTGTACAAAACCCTTGCGAACTGGCAGAAACCCGCGCGAACACAAAAAAAAATAAAAATCCGCAAATTCGCGAGAATTCGCAGATTTTTGCGGATTGCGAGTTCGCAAATCCGCAAAATTCGCGAACGCGAGATTCGCAAAATTCGCCCATGCTTAATCGTAATCTGTTTTTTAAAATCTGTTGCATTCTGTTGCATTCTCAAGTGTACAAAGGCAAGCAATAAGTTTGAGACCATGCTCACCTCATCAATGATTAGAAGTTTCATTTTCTTCAGTACTCTTGAGACTTCTTGACAAGCTTCTCCAGATAGCTTGTGATATCCCAATTTATTTTCATGTTCAACTGGTAGCATAAGTAATTAATGCAAAGTAATCCCTTTAATGTTGTGTGCTGCTAATCCAGTTCTAGCTGTTACAACACAAGATAAATGTGATACTACAGTTTTGTGAAGATAACGAGTCAAAACTTTAATTAAGAAACGTTTTCCTGTTCGAGCTTGACTACTGATGTACATTAGAATAGGTTTAAATGATGAGCATTGCCATTCTTTTTTTTCATGTTGAAAACCATGTTGTATCTATTCTGTCACTTGTTGATATATTTCTTTTTTGTTAAATGTTTAGTTGTTCTTCCAACTGAATAATATCCTGTTGTGCTTGTTGTTTTGCAGTTTCTACTTCATTCATGACTATTGCTGCTTCATTATCAATAATTGGTTGTCCTAGTGAATGTGGACTTAGTGGACCCGAACTTTTACTATCTTGAGATAGTAGTTTCTTGTTCAATCTCAGCATTTAACATTTGAAGATAACTTAGGAAGATTTTGCATTGAATGCTATCTTTACATGCATTAAAAGAATCTTCATAGCAGTCGAAACCTCCAAGTAATTTTGCTTCACTGCACCAAGGCTTGAACAGTTGCAGAAGTGCTAAATAGAAAAAAAACTCCCTCTTATCTGGAGTTTGGCAACTGAGTTTTCAATGGTTTCCTTTCACATGTTTGACCAAACATCCATCACATCCAATTACTGCATATTTTTCTTCTTTTATATTTTCTGTAATGTTTCTTTTAAAGCTGTAACATTGAAGTATTTCATACAGACATGCTTTTTCCAAATTTGGACTCCTTTTGGGATAGTATTTATCCAACATATTAGTTTTAACAATATCTGTACTTTTTAGTTCATTCAGTGCTAAGTATTCGATTTCTTGTAATGTTTTCAATACTCTATTTTGTGAGCAGGCAAGACCTAAATTTACCCATATGATTCCTCTTGACTTTGAATATAACTTGGCAGAGCTCAACCAATCCGAACATTCATAGGATCCAATCTCTTGGTGGGAAAGCATTTTCAAGCTGAAGCTCTACAATTTCTTGCTAAGACTCTTTTCTTGTGAAAGTTCTTCTCACATTTCTGTCATCTCTGTCTTTCCAGATTCAGTTATA
>NW_028244979.1:0-4000 GCF_964263255.1 Lissotriton vulgaris
GTGGTATTATCTGACGCTCTCAGAAACGGCCGCTCCCCGCTCCCTGCTCCTGTGGTAACGTTCATTTAATCGCTGTTCTGCCTGTTATACTCTTTCTCATATCCTGTTACTTGCCTTATCTTTGCATTGCGCCGCATTCATTGTAAGCACTAGCGTGTGCATATTAGTTTATTCTGAGCGCTCTGCCGACTGAAACCTCGAGCGTGCATTTATCATTCCATTGATAACACTCTGCCGTTTGTAGCCACGAGCGTGTGTTTGTTTGTTTGTTTACTATTGTACTCTAGCGCTCTGCCGAGTGAAGCCATAAGCGTGGGTATATTAACCCATTCACAGTGCTCTGCCGATGTCTGCATCTCTGCTTGTCCCACGCGCATGCCCAGCTGTTGTGTGCGATAGCTACCACTTTCATAGCGCCTGTGTAATCTGCACATTGCCGAGGACTCCTCACCAATATTATAAGCATTGGAACCACCATCCACTCGGTGTGCCCCTTCCTTTAGCAAATTGGACTAGGATTCCATTTTGTTTGTTGTTTGTGCCTCAGAACCCCTCCTCTCCGCCCGACCCCGCCTCCCTGCTGACCCTCCCTCGCCCCTCCCCCTCCCACTACCCATATATGACAGAAGCCTTTCCGCGCAGCGGTCGCGCCCAATCCGCGCCGAAGGTGCGCCAAAGGTAAGCCCGTCTACGCCCGTCCGCGCCTGGACCGCGCCCAGCGCCAGACCCCCTGCCCCTCGCGCTGCCCAGCCCTCCCGCATTACCTATGATGCCACCACCCTCCTAGCCCTCAACCCCGGCCGCGCCCCCAACTGCGTCCAAGCCGCTCCTGGACACACTCATGGACCTTTCTCTTGCCACTCCTGCAAATTCATCGGCACCGACAACATCCCCGCTACGACCACACCACAGATTCCCGACCCCAATCACCTACAATGCATCCTTCTCAACACCCGATCGGTCCACAGACACGCCATTGACCTATGGAACCTACTAGACACCATCTCGCCAGACGTCGCCTTCCTAACAGAAACTTGGATGAACGCTTCCTCCGCCCCAGACATCACCATTGCCATCCCTGAAGATTATAAGATCACACGCAAGGACCGTACCGGCCACACAGGAGGAGGAATCGCTATCGTCCATAAAAAATCAATCCGCATCTCAACCAGCTCTGACGTCAACCTCGCCAACTCTGAACACCTTCACTTCCAGATCCACACCGACCCCAAGACCACACTCAGAGGCACCCTCCTTTACAGACCACCAGGACCCCGCGCAAAATTCAGTGAAGACATCACGGACTTCATCACTCCACACGCGCTCCCCTCCAAAGACTACATCCTCCTGGGAGACCTCAACTTTCACCTTGAAAAGAACAACGACCGCAACACCACCACCCTCTTGGACAACCTCGCCAACCTTGGACTTAAACAACTGGTCACCTCCCCCACCCACATCGCAGGTCACACACTCGACCCCATCTTCACATCCAGCAATCATGTCTCCTTCAGCCATACTACGGATCTCCTCTGGACTGACCACAGCTGCGTTCACTTCACCTACAACAAGCCGAAACCCATCAACCACCTCCAACCAACTCTGCAAAGAAACTGGAACAAAATCACCATCGACCAGATCTCCTCATCGCTCCTTCTAAACACCCCTGCCCACTCTTCTAACCCAGACCAAGCCGCCACCAACTTCACCCTATGGTTATCCAACACCGCCAACACCTTAGCACCACTGAAAAAACGTCAAAGCAAACCTGGAAGCAAGAAGGCCTCATGGTTCAACGATGATCTTAAGAAGTCCAAGAAACTCTGCCGCTCCCTTGAAAAGGCCTGGAAAAAAGACCCAACCACCAGCACCAAAGACGCCTTCAAAAACGCCACCCGCATACACCACCAACTAATCCGAAAGGCCAAGAAAACAGCATTCAAGGATCGACTAGACAACAACGCCCACAACAGCAAGGAACTTTTCAACATCGTCAAGGAGTTTACCAATCCCTCGGCCAACTCCAACGACATCACCCCCTCTCAAGCCCTCTGCGACTCCTTAGCCTCATTCTTCCACAACAAAATTGCAGACATCCACAACAGCTTCGACAACCAACCCGGAGATCAACCCACCCAACCATACGATGAACTTTCCCCCCCCTTGAACACCCTTAACGACTGGAACCCAATCTCCACCGAGGACACCATCCGCCTGATGAACTCCATCCACTCAGGATCCCCCACAGACCCATGTCCTCACCACATCTTCAACAAAGCAGACTCCGTCATAGCACCACACCTCCGAGACATCATCAACTGCTCCTTCAACTCCGCCACCTTCCCGGAAAGCTGGAAACACGCTGAACTCACCGCCCTTCTGAAAAAACCCACAGCGGACCCCACCGAACTCAAAAATTACCGCCCCATATCACTCCTTCCTTTCCCGGCCAAAGTCATCGAGAAAGCCGTCAACAACCAGCTCGCCGCTTTCCTCGAAGCCAACAAATCCCTCGACTCCTCACAATCTGGCTTCCGAGCAAAACACAGCACTGAGACCGCCCTCATCGCAGCAACAGACGACATTCGAACTCTACTGGACAATGGAGACACACAGTCGCCCTCATCCTCCTCGACCTCTCCGCAGCCTTCGACACAGTATGCCATAGCACCCTTTTACAACGCCTCAGAAACATCGGAATACAAGGAAAAGCACTTAAATGGATCACCTCGTTCCTCACCGGAAGAACCCAGAAAGTCCGCCTTCCACCATTCAAGTCCGAGGCCTCTGAAGTCATCTGTGGAGTACCAAAAGGATCCTCACTCAGCCCCACCCTCTTCAACGTATACATGAGCCCCCTCGCGGCCATCGCACGCCAACACAACCTCAACATCATCTCTTACGCGGATGACACTCAACTGATCCTTTCTCTCACCAATGACCCCAACACCGCCAAAACTAACCTACACGAAGGAATGAAAGAAGTTGCCGAATGGATGAAACACAGCCGTCTGAAGCTGAATTCAGATAAAACTGAAGTCCTCATCTTAGGCACATCCCCCTCGGCATGGGACGACTCTTGGTGGCCGGAAGCCCTTGGAAAAGCACCCATCCCGACAGACCACGCACGGAACCTAGGCGTTATCCTGGATTCTTCACTTTCAATGAATAGACAAGTCAGCGCCGTATCCTCATCCTGCTTCAACATTCTTCGCATGCTCAAAAAAAACATTTCGTTGGATCCCCACCGAGACCAGAAAAACAGTCACCCATGCTCTGGTCACGAGCCGACTGGACTACGGAAACACCCTCTACGCAGGTACTACCGCTAAACTCCAGAAGAAACTCCAACGAATCCAAAACGCCTCAGCCAGGATCATATTAGACATCCCACGTAACGAACACATCTCTGGTCACCTGAGAGACCTCCACTGGCTACCCGTCAACAAGAGGATCACTTTCCGACTGCTCACCCACGCACACAAATCACTCTACGACATCGGACCAGAATGCCTCAACTCACGAATGTCCTTCTACACCCCCTCCCGCCAACTGCGCTCTTCCAGCCAAGCCCTCGCCACTATACCTCGCATCAACAAGACAACCATGGGAGGCAGATCCTTCTTATACCTGGCTGCTAAAACATGGAACTCACTCCCCACTCACCTTCGCCTTACCCAGAACCACCTTGCATTCAGAAAGCAACTTAAAACGTGGATATTTGACAAATAATCCTCCTCCCCTCCCTAAGCGCCTTGAGACCCTCTGGGTATGCAGTGCGCTATATAAATTCCTTGACTTGACTTGACTTGACTGGTATTATCATTTTATGTTTTCCTTTCTTTGCTGCTCCTGGCATTGAGTCAATGCTCCTCCACCTTAGTGGAGGAGCAGCCACAGATATATATTACCTACTGGCGGTCGCCAGTAGGTATATATAGTTAGGATTTTTTCTCTATGGGATTTTTGAAAATTCTATGTCTAATAACTTTGGCGTTTG
>NW_028244980.1:0-149949 GCF_964263255.1 Lissotriton vulgaris
ACTCTCCTTGCTCTCTCTTACTCTCTTCTTCCCTCTCATACTCTCTCTTTCCCTCTCCTACTCTCTCCTACCCTCTCTTGCTCTCTCTTCCCTCTCCTACTTTCTCTTATCTTCTCTCTATCCCCCTCTCATGTTTTCTCTCTTATCCTCTCAAGCTCTCTCTCGTCCCCTCTCCTCCTCTCTCTACCCCTATTCAGGTCCCTCTTCCCCTTTCCTGCACTCTCCTTCCCTTTTCTGAGCTCTGCTTCTCTTTTCCAGTGATTAATGCATCCACTGTAGGTCCCCGTGTTCGACCTCATGGTCATAGGTTCCTATCCTGGAGGATCCACTTAGCCTTTCATCCTTCTGAGGTCGATAAAATCAGTACCATTTGGTGGGTAACAATAATCTTCTGTTATTCAGCACCTAAAGATACGCTTCTGGGTGAAAATGCGCTTTACAAATACATATGTTATGTAATGTATTTGCCTCTTCCCAGGAGAGGGGTAGAGATAGAAGGACAGATAAAGAGAGAGAACAGGAGAGGGGAAGAAGGAGCAAGAGAGGGGATGAGAGAACAGGAGAGGAGAAGAAGGAGCAAGAGAGGGAAGGAAAGTTCAGGAGAGGGGAAGAGAGAGAAGGAGAGGGTAAGAAAGAGCAGGAGAGAGGAAGAGAGAGCAGGAGAGATGAAGAGAGAGTAGTGATGGAAAGAGAGCAGTAGAAAAAGGGAAGAGAGACGTAGAGGAGAAGAGAAAGCAGTAGAGGGGATGACAGAGCAGTAGATGGGAAACGAGTAAGAAAGGGAATAAAAGTGGGGGCAGGGAGGGAGAGAGCGAATAAGAAGAAGGAAGAGTGGGCAGGGGCTGGGGAAGACAGAGCAAGAGAGGAGCAGAAAGAGCAGGAGAAGAGATGTTTGAGAGGAAAGGAGAGGGCAGAAGAGGGAAGGCTAAAGAAGGAAAGGGGACTCGAGCAGGAGAGGGCAAGAGAGAAGAGGGGGAGAGAGAGGTTGAGAGAGGAAGAGAGAGCAAGAGAGGGAAAGAGAGCAGGAGAGGGAAGCAGAGAGAAGGGGGAAGGAGAGAGAAGGGGAAGGAGAGAGCAGCAGAAGGAATGAGATAGCAGCAGAATGAAGGAGAGAGCAGCAGAAGGAAGGAGAGAGCAGCAGAAGGAAGGAGAGAGCAGCAGAAAAAAAGAAGAGAGCTGTTGAAAAAAGGGGTGAGAGTTCAGGAGTCGAGTGAAAGAGAGAACAGGAGAAGGAAAGAGACAGCAAGAGAAGAGAAGAAAGAACTAGAGAGGGGAAGAGAGAGCAGTAGAGTGGAAGAGAGAACAGGAGATGACAGGCGAGAGCACAAGCGGGAAAGAGAGAGCAGGAGATGGGAATAGAGAGAAGAGGGGAAGAGAGGGAGCAGAAAAGGTTTAGAGAGAGAGAAGGAGCGGGGAAGAGAGAGAGCAGGAGAGGGGAAGAGAGAAAGCAAGAGTGGGGGATAGAGAGAGAGCAGAAGAGAAAGTAGGAGGGGGGAGAGGAGAAGAGAATTGAACAGGGGGAGAGAGAGCAGGAGAGGGGAACAGAGAGAGCAGGAGAAGTGAACAGAGAGAGCAGGAGAGGAGAAGAGAGAGAAGGAGATGGGAAGAGAGAGCAGGAGAGGGCAAGAGAGAGGGAGAAGGAGAGGGGGAGTGAGAGCAGGAAAAGGAAGGGAAGAAGAGAGCAGGCGAGTGAAGGAGAGTGAAGAAGAGAGCAGGGGAGGGTAAGAGAGACCATGAGAGAGGAAG
This sequence comes from Lissotriton vulgaris, assembly GCF_964263255.1. Lineage (NCBI taxonomy): Eukaryota > Metazoa > Chordata > Amphibia > Caudata > Salamandridae > Lissotriton > Lissotriton vulgaris. Next base: position 1,747 of record NW_028244980.1, read on the forward strand.
AGATAGCGGTATGGAGGAAGAGAGAAAGCAAGAGAGGGGAAGAGAGAGCAGGAGAGGGGAAGAGAGAGCGGGAGAGGGGAAAAGGCATCAGGAGAGCGGAAGAGAGAGCAGAAAAATGGAAACGAGTAGGAAAGGGAAGGAAAGAAGGAGACAGGGAGCGAGAGAGCTGGAGAGGGAGGGAGAGACCAAGTAGAGAGGAAAGAGAGAGCAGGGGCTGGGGAAGACTGAGCAAGAGAGTGGAAGAGAGAGCAGGAGAGGAGAAAATAGAGCTTAAGAGGAAAGGAGAGAGCAGGGGAGGGGAATAGAGCAGGAGAGGGGAAGAGAGAGCAGTAGAGAGAAAAAGAGCAGGAAGAGGGGACGAGAGTAGAGAAGGGTGAAGAGAGAGGTTGAGAGGGGAAGATAGAGCAATAGACAAAAAAAAGAGCAGGAGAGGGAAGCAGAGAGCATAAGGAAGAAGAGAGCAGCAGAATAAAGGAGAGAGCAGCATAAGGAAGGAGGAAGCAGGAGAAGGAAAGAGCGATCTTGAAAGAAAGGGGATAAAGGTAGAGTGGGAGAGTGCAGAAGAGGGAAAGAAAGAGCAGGGAGGGGAAGAGAAGAGAGAGAAGAAGGAAAGAGAGAAAGAGCAGGAAAGGGAAGGAGGGAGCCGGAGAGGGGAAGATAGCAGTAGAGAGGTAGAGAGCAGGAGAGGGGAAGAGAGAGCAAGAGAGGGAGAAGAGAGAACACAAGAGGGGAAGACAGAGAGCCGGAGAGGGAAAGAGAGAGCGGTACAAGGAGAGAGAGAGAGCGGGACAAGGAGAGAGAGAGAGCATGTGAGGGAAAGATAGAGCAGGGGAGGGGAAGAGATAAGAGGGGAAATTAAGAGAAAGAAAGAGAGGGAAATAGAGAGCAGGAGAAGAAAGGGGAGGGAATGAGAAACAGGCATTTGCAATGCAGTCGGTCTCGCCTTGGGGACGGTATATGTATTTAGCTATGCAACACTTTAGCCTTGGTGCTGAAACATCTACTGTACATGGAGGTGAAGTAAGCCCCAAACTGCGTGACACACCAGGTATGGGAACATATTGAGAGATATATTGCCTTTCAACGGAAAATTGTATAGTCCAAAGCTCTGTTTTTAATATAAAAGCAGATTCTGTAGTCATATCACTGAAAATACAAGATTTAAAAAAAATATTATTGTCTACAGGTGCCCGTGGAAGACAACTTCTATGGACTGGAATCTAGAGGATGCTAAAGTGATTCTGGTAATTTACTGACCTGTGTTGGTCGTTTTCTGCCAAGAAAGTTAAATAGAGGCAGTTGCCAGAAAAAAGAAAAAAAAGTCTCTCAGCAGAAAGCAATTCTGGTATTTTACTGACCTCTACTGGTCGTTTTCTATTAAGACAGTTAAATACAGAACAGAAAAAATAATCCCTAAGCGAAAGCAGACAAGTCCTAGGGATGATCTCCAGATCCCACAAAGTACATACACATATATATAGTAAAGTATATACAAGAGGTCTCTGATGCTGAACTTAAAAAAGAGAGAGCATAAGAAAAAAGGGGAGAGCATTAGGGGAAAAGAGAGAAGGAGAGAGGAAGAGAGCTAGAGAGGAGAAGAGAGAGCAAGAGAGGGAGAAGACAGGGCAAGAGAGGGGAAGAGAGAGCAAGAGAGGGGAAGAGAGAGCAAGAGAGGGGAAGAGACAGCAAGAGGGGTTATGGGAAGCAAGAAGGAGGGGAAGAGGGAGCAAGAAAGGGGGAAGAGAGAGTATGAGGGGGGAAGAGAGAGCAGGAGGGGAGAAGGAAAAAGCAGGAGAAGGAAGGAGAGAGCAGGATAAGAAAGGAGAGAGCTGGAGAGGAAGACAGAGCAGGGGCGGGGAACCGAGGAGTAGAATGAAAAGAGAGCAAGAGAAGGAAAGAAAGCAGGAGAGGAGAGGGAAACAGGGCAGGAGAGGGGGAGAGAGTACAAAAGGAGAGTACATGTGTTGAGTGGAAGAGAAAGTAGGAGAAGGAAAGAAGCAGCAAGAGAAGGGAAGAGAGAACAAGAGAGGGGAAGAGAGAGCAGTATAGCAGAAGAGAGAGCAAGAGAGGGAAGGAGAGACCGGAAGAGGGTTAGAGAGGGAGCAGGGGAGAAGAAGAGAGAGGGAGAATGAGAGGGGACAGAGAGAGAGAGGAGAAGAGAAAGTATGAGAGACAAAGAGATGATAGGAGAGAGAAGTAGAGAGAAAGAGAGGGGAAGAGATTAGGATAGGGGGACAGAGAGAGAGAAGGAGAGAAGAAGTGAAAGCAGCAAGGAGGAAGAGAGAAAGCAGGAGAAGGGAAGAGAGAGCAGACAAGGAAAAGTGAGAGCAGGTGGGGAAAAGAGAGACCATCGGAGAAGAAGAAGGAAAAAGCATCGGAGTGTTGGAGGAAGCAGGACAGGGAAGTGGAGAGGGGTACAGGGTATGAGAGATCAGGTGAAGGAAAGAGAGTACACGAGTGAAACAGAGAAGGAGAGAAGTGAGAGCAGGTGAGGGGAAGAGTGAGATAGAGAGGAGAAAAGAAAGCAGCAGAGGGGAAGAGAAGACACGAGAGTGAAGGAGAGAGCATGAGAGGGGAAGGGAGACAAGGAGAGGGGAAGAGATAGCTCTCTACCTTTCTCTGTTTCCCTCTCATACACTCTTTCCCTCACCTACTCTGTCGCACCCGGTCCCGGTCTCCACTTCCCTTTCCTGTTTTCTCTAACCCTCAAGTGCTTTTTCCTTCTTCTCTCTACTTATCCTCTGGTACTCTTTCTGCCCTTACACTGCTCTCTCATCCCTTCTCCTGCTCTCTCCCTCCACTCCCCTGAAGAGAGAAAGCAGGAGAAGGGGATAGAGAGAGGAGAAGAGAAGCGAAAGTAGGAGAGGCAAAGAGAGAGCAGGAAAGAGAATTAGAGAGCAGGAGAGGGGAAGTGAAAGCAGGAGAGGGGAAGAGAGAGAGAGGAGAAGAGAAAGTATGAGAGGCAAAGAGAGAGAAAGAGAGAGAAGTAGAGAGCAAGAGGCGAAGAGAGCAGGAGAGGGGAACAGAGAAAGCAGGGAAGGGAGAGCAGACATGGAAAGGAGAGAGCAGGTGAGGCAAAGAAAGAGCATCGGAGAGGAAGGAGGAAAAAGCACCTGAGTATTAGAGGAAGCAGAAGAACGGGGAAGTAAAAAGCGGTACAGAGTGTGAGAGAGCAGGTGAGGGAAAAAGAGTACAAGACTGAAACAGAGAAAGGGAAGAGAGAGCAGGGGAGGAGAAGAGTGAGGAGAAAAGAGAGCAGCAGAGGGCAGGAGAGTGAAGGAGAGAGCAGAAGAGGGAAAGAGAGACAAAGAGAGGGGAAAGAGATAGCAATCAAGGGAAGAGAGAACTAGACAGGGGAAGAGAGAGCAGTAGAGCAGAGAGGGGAAGAGAGACAAGGAGAGGGGAAACAGATAGCAAGAAAGGGAAAGAGAGAGCAAGAGAGGGAAGGAGAGAGCCCGAGAGGGAAATGGAGACCAGAAGAGGGGTAGAGGGAGCAGGAGAGGGGAAGAGAGAGCGCACTAGAGGGGGAGAGAGAAAAAAGGAGGAGAGGTGGATAGAGAGAGAGAGGAGAAGAGAAAGTATGAGGGGCAAAGAGAGCAGGAGAGAGAAGTAAAGAGCAAGAGAGGGGAAGTGAAATCAGGAAAGGGGAAGAGAGAGCAGACAAGGAAAATAGAGAGCAGGTGGGGGAAAAAGATGGCATCAGAGAAGAATAAGGAAAAAGCACCTGAGGGTTGGAGGAAGCAGGACAGGGAAGTAGAGAGTGGTACAGGATGTGAGAGAGCAGGTGAGGAAAAGAGAGTACAAGAGTGAAACAGATAAGGGTAAAGAGAGAGCAGGTGAGGGGAAGAGTGAGATAGAGAGGAGAAAAGAAAGCAGCAGAGGGGAGGAGAAGACAGGAGAGTGAAGGAGAGAGTAGGAGAGGGGAAGAGAGACAAGGAGAGGGGAAGAGATAGCAGGAGAGGGGAAGAGAGAGAGCAAGAGAGGGGAAGAGAGAGCAGGAGAGGGGAGGAGAGAGCAGAAAAGAGGAAGAGAGAGCAGAAAAGAGGAAGAGAGAGAACAGGAGAGGGGAAGAGAAATCTCTCGCCCGCCATGTCGCGGTCTCCACTTCCCTATCTTGTTTCTAACCCTCAGGTGCTTTTTCCTTCTTCTCTCTCCTCCTCCTCTGCTACTCTTTCTGCCCTTACAATGCTCTCTCTACCCTTCTCCTGCTATCTCTATTCCACTCTTCTGAAGAGAGAAAGCATGAGAAGGGGATAGAGAGAGTGTAAGAGAAAGATGGGGAGAGCAGGAGAGTGAAGGAAAGACCAGGGAAGGGAAGGTGAGAGCAGGAGAGGGTAAGAGAGACCAGGAAAAGGGAAGAGTTAGTAGGAGAGGGGAAGAGAGAGAGCAGAAGAAGGGACATTGCTAGCGCGTGTTCGACCCCTGAGGCGTGAGCCAGGGGCTGTTAATTTTAATTGTGTGCATTTTGGAAAAATAACTTGCTTTTTACCTTCGTTATAATTTAATTTTAAACTCACCAGACTTGGGATTCTCTCGTGCTTGTCCCTACTCCCAGCGCAGCAGAGTCAGCGCTGACGCTGTGTGAGGCAGGGCTTAGGAGGCCATATTGGGGGGAATCAGGGTTGGCGCTCGAGTTGTTGGTCGCCTCCCGCCCGCCCAGGTATAAATTCGGAAGTGTGGCGCGAGCGCGCTGATTGCTAGCGCGTGTTCGACCCCTGAGGCATGAGCCGGGGGCTGTTAATTTTAATTGTGTGCATTTTGGAAAAATAACTTGCTTTTTACCTTCGTTAAAATTTAATTTTAAACTCACCAGACTTGGGATTCTCTCGTGCTTGTCCCTACTCCCAGCGCAGCAGAGTCAGCGCTGACGCTGTGTGAGGCAGGGCTTAGGAGGCCATATTGGGGGGAATCAGGGTTGGCGCTCGAGTTGTTGGTCGCCTCCCACCCGCCTCTAACTTGTATAAAGGGATGTCATCATCCAGTCCGCCCAGCGGGCGGGCGCAGCGGGCGCGCCAAAGGCAAGCCTGTCTGCGCCCGTCTGCGACCGGACGGGGCCAGGGGCCACGACCCCTGTCCATTCACTTGGCCCTCACATAAGATATAATTTTAATGAGTTGCTTAGTCTGAGACCCTTGGTAAAAAAGGAATGTGACCATTTACATCACCCTTTAAATTTGCCCTTCGGCCCAAATTGTCAACTGATGAGTGGGCTCGTGAACTTCAAGCCACAATTCTCCTTATTACTACAGACCCCATAGTAGCCAATGATACTTTCAATAGCTGGATAACTCAGTCATTGGGCACCATTCTTCCAGTAGTAAAATCGCGGACTAAAAGATCTAGGATGTCAGCCCCTTGGTACACCATAGAGCTTAGGGAGATTAAACGTAAGTGTAAAAGGCTGGAGAGAAAATGGCGTCTGGGCTATACAGATCTCGACAAAACTGCATATAGAAAATCCAATAGGGACTATAAGCTAGAGATCAAGAAAGCTCAATCCCAGCACTATACGCAAAAGATCAATGATGCTAGGTCCAATTCGAAGGAAATATATAGGATAGTAAAAAGTCTCACTGTCCTTCCCCAGCCTCCCATAAATAGTGATGATTTACAAGTTCGCTGTACTGAGTTGGCAGACTATTTTTTTAATAAAGTATACTGTATATACTCTGCTTTTCCAACCACTCAACCAAAGAATCGAGTAGCCACTTCTGGCCACTCTAAACATGGTGTGATAGATAACATATCACCAGTGCTGGAGAATTTCCCTTTGCTGCAGCCGGACCTATTAGCCATTCTAATGACCCAGGTAAAATCGGGCTCCCCCAGCGATTCGGCCCCTCCTAGCTTTTTAAGGACCGTCAGTCAGACCATCCTCCCGGTTATGTTGAAGGTACTTAATGCCTCAATCTCCACCAACATAGTTCCTTTTAAGTGGAAAGAAGCCAGGGTGAAGGCACTTGTTAAGAAGCCTAATATGAGCATCAACAATTTCAGCAAATATCGTCCAATCTCCCTGCTCCCTTGGGCCAGTAAGCTACTGGAAAAATATATCAACAGCCTCCTGACCAATTTTCTGGAGGAAAACAGTCTCCTTGATCCCTCGCAGACCAGCTTCCGCCCCAAGCATGGGACGGAGTCGGCTCTATTGGCGGTCCTGGAGGATACAAGGGGCATCTTGGATCGGGGAGGATCGGTGGCAGTCATCCTCCTCGATCTGAGTGCCGCTTTACCACCAACTAATCCGGTCTGCCAAGAAAGCCGCTTTCAAGGACCGACTAGATAGCAACGCCCACAACAGCAAGGAACTATTCAACATCGTCAAGGAATTTACCAACCCCTCAGCCAACTCCAACGACATCACCCCCTCTCAAGCCCTCTGCGACTCCCTAGCCTCATTCTTCCACAACAAGATTGCAGACATCCACAACAGTTTCGACAACCGACCCGAACACCAACCCACCCTACCCTCTGCAGTACCCCCACCCCCCTTGAACATCCTCAATTACTGGAATCCAATCTCCACTGAGGACACCATCCGCCTGATGAACTCCATCCACTCAGGATCCCCCACAGACCCTTGCCCTCACCACATCTTCAACAAAGCAGATTCCATCATAGCACCACATCTCCGAGACGTCATCAACTGCTCCCTCAACTCCGCCATCTTTCCGGAAAGTTGGAAACTTGCCGAACTTAGCGCCCTTCTGAAGAAACCCACAGCTGACCCCACCGAACTCAAAAACTACCGCCCCATCTCGCTCCTCCCATTCCCGGCCAAAGTCATTGAGAAAGCTGTCAACAACCAACTTGCCGCCTTCCTCGAAACCAACAAATCCCTCGACTCCTCTCAGTCCGGCTTCCGAGCCAAACACAGCACTGAGACCGCACTCATCGCAGCAACAGACGACATCCGAAATCTGCTAGACAACGGAGACACAGTCGCCCTCATCCTCCTCGACCTCTCCGCAGCCTTTGACACAGTTTGTCATAGCACCTTAATACAACGCCTCAGAAACATCGGAATCCAAGGAAAAGCACTGGAATGGATCACCTCGTTCCTTGCCGGAAGAACTCAGAGAGTTCACCTTCCTCCGTTCAAATCAGAAGCCACCGAAGTCATCTGCGGCGTGCCACAGGGATCTTCACTCAGCCCCACCCTCTTCAACGTATACATGAGCCCCCTTGCAGCCATCGCTCGCCAACACAACCTCAACATCATCTCCTACGCTGATGACACTCAACTGATCCTATCACTCACCAGAGACCCTAACACCACCAAAACCAACCTACATGAAGGAATGAAAGAAGTAGCCGAGTGGATGAAGCACAGCCGTCTGAAACTGAACTCAGACAAAACTGAAGTCCTTATCCTAGGCACCTCCCCCTCCGCCTGGGATGACTCTTGGTGGCCAGAGTCCCTTGGAAAAGCACCCATCCCGACGGACCACACACGGAACCTGGGAATCATCCTGGACTCCTCACTCTCGATGACCAGACAAGTCAACGCCGTTTCATCATCTTGGCAACGGAAGTCAGGGGTGGGGGGTGGTGATCAAAAGGAAAAATGTGTTTGCAAGTTTTGACGTTTTGTTTTGGTTTAGAGAAGATGACAATAGAATGTTAAGGAAGTTTAAAACAAAGAGGAATAGGATTTTACCATATTTGAATTTAATATTTAATAAATGCTTAAGTTAAGAATTTTTTGTTGGAATGTAGATGGCCTAAACAATAAGAGTAAAAGGAATCTAGTAAAAGAAGAGATAAAAATGTATAATCCGAACATAGTGCTGTTATCAGAAACTCATATAAAATATCAGGATAAAAAATGGCTTACACAATTAGGTTACGAATTGGTTATCTGTACTTCGTTGAATGAGACCATTAGGGGGGTTGCTATTTTGAAACAAAGAACACTGCAACTAGATACAATAAAGACTGCGACCGATAATAGAGGCAGATGGGCAATAGCACAGATTCAAGGGGCTGAAGCTAAATTAGTATTCTGTGTGGTTTATGGCCCAAATATTGATAAACCTAAAATTTATGAAGATCTAAGCATAGAATTACTAGAATGGGAAGGGGAAATTATTATTGCCGGAGATTTTAACTGTGTGATGAATTACAAAATGGACTCTACGGGGCCAAGGAATTTTAAAAGAATGCACAAAGTTAGAATGGCGATTCTAGAATTGGCTAGATTAAACAACATTAGAGACATATGGCGGTCTAAACACCCAAAGACGCCAGGTTATACCTATTACTCTGCCCCGCACAGATCATGCTCTAGGATCGACATGATTTGGGCCTCAGAAAATATTTTGGAAAAATGTACGATTGAAATCTGCCCCAAAGTAACATCGGATCACAATCCTCTCCTTATGGAAATTAATATTGACAGCCAGAATGTAAAAGCAAGAAAATTTACCTTCCCTAGACACTTACTGAGTGACCAAACATTCATCGCATCAATCAAAAATCATATACAAGAGTTTATTATGCTAAATATTAATACAGCGAGTATTAATACTGTTTGGGACACTTGCAAGTGTAGTATCAGAGGCTGTGTCCAACAGTATGTATACAGGCTCAATACAGAAAATCGCAATCAGAATAAGGATATGACTTCTAAATTATTAAATTTGGAATCACAATTGGCGGATGCAACACTCCAATCAAAAAACAATATTGATCAAATTAGAACACAACTAGCAGGGATACAAGCTGGACTCAGGAAAAAGCTAAGGGAAAGATATGCGGGTGGATTACATAAATATAAATTAGATCAATATGAAGGGGGCGATCGTATCGGAAAAATACTAGCTTATAAAACAGCGGACAAGAAAGCGAAAACTAGAATAAAGGAAATAATGGGGTCAGATCTTGTACTATACGGGCAGGAGGATCAAATTTTAACTCAATTTGTAAAATTCTATCAGCACTTATATACCCCAGAGGAGCTACCGAGCCAAATAAATATCGAAAAATATCTTGACCAACATTTAAACTCAATACAAGAATTTAAACAAGAAACGATCCAACATCTAAACTCAAATATATCTATGGAAGAGATTAAAATAGCTATTGATCACTTACCTTTAGGTAAGGCAGTTGGGGAAGACTGCATACCAGGGGAGATGTATAAACTTTGTTATCAAGAGTTGGCTCCTTTGTTACAAACAGTTATTAATTCTATTATTGTCTCTAAACAAGCTCCTTCCTCATGGAAACTGGCAAAAATCATATTTTTTTTGAAAAAGGGGAAGTCTGAAAAAGAGTGTGGATCGTATCGGCCCATTTCTCTATTAAATTCGGACGTGAAAATCTTTGCTAAAATCTTAGCTAATCGACTAGCGCCCCATATGCCAGATATGGTTAATTCCCAACAGCATGGTTTTGTGATAGGTAGAGACACCACCATGCATGTTAATACTTCTATAACAGTTTTGGATGTAGCTGAAACTACTAACACCCCACTTGGTATGATAATGTTAGATGCGGAAAAGGCATTTGACCGAGTGGGGTGGGATTATTTATGGACAGTATTAAGAAAAATGGGTATAAAAGGTTCATACTTAGACTGGGTTATGTCAATATATGAGGAACCACGGGCGGTGGTTAGTTATGGAGGCTTGGATTCCAATAGCTTTAAGATTTCTAGAGGTACTAGGCAGGGATGCCCCCTCTCACCATTATTATTTGCTTTATCTTTAGAACCTTTTTTAAATGCTTTAAATACCCAAACAAATATAGTACCTGTTCAACATGGGGATACAACCCTTAAATTAACAGCTTTTGCGGATGACATCGCAATATATACACCGGATGTGTGTAAAGCTATGCCAGCAATTATAGAGGAAGCACACAAGTTCGGGGAAATCTCAGGATATAAGTTAAATATCAACAAAACCCAAATCATACTTAATTATACACCAGCCGCATGTATCTATAAGACCAGCAAAGAAGCAGTATATTTAGGTATAAAACTTATGGCTAAAGTGGAGAAGATTGTCGAAATGAATTATGGGGCATTTCTCAAAGAGACAGCTGCAAGTTTTAAAAAATGGCACAAGATACCTCTGAGTCTACTAGGGAGAGTAAACTTGATCAAAATGAAAATCTTACCTAAGTTACTCTACTTGTGTAGAGCTATACCGTTACTGCCAAATAAACTGTTTTTTAAGAAATTAGATGGGATTTGTAGCAGTTTTATTTGGGGGTACAAAAAGGCACGGAGGGCTATTAAATATCTGACTTTACCTATTTCTAAAGGGGGACTTACTTTACCGGATTTTAATTTGTATTTTTTGGCTTCTTTCTTTTTGCGCATTAGGAGTCTATTAAAGAATTCTCCTCCTTTATTTTTTTACCAATATATGTTGGGAATAGATGCCAACCAATTTTTATTACGGGTTCACGACCCTAATTACTTCAAAAGAGTAAAGTTTAAGACGGCTAAACATGCTATCAGAATCTGGGATAAAATCTTGCACATTAGCAACTCTACATTTTACAATGCTGAGCTTAGACTATGGAATAATCCGGGCCTACCTGGTATCTTCTCGGACGGTGTGGGAAATCGTTGGATGAGATTAGGTATAAGTACGCTAGGAGACCTATACGATATTAATGGCTGGATGGATTTTGATAACTTAAAAACTACATATGGGCTCACGGACGACATGTTTTTTAAATATATACAGATTAGAGATTTTTTTTGGAACAAATTAAAGATAACGGAAGTTGCCCAATCTGAAATTCTTGAAGGTATTTATTCAGGAAAAACTAAATCATTGATTAAATGGGGATATCAATGGCTCATTAAGGGGAAGGAGGAAAACACATCCCAAATTGCAGCTAAATGGTCTCGTAGATTAAACCAAAACATTAATTCAGCTCACATTAGTAATGCCCTATCTCATTTAAATGATATAGTTCATTCATCTAATTTGAAAATGCAACTATATAGGACTGTTACGGAGCTATATTATACGCCACAAAGGATATCTAGCTGGTCACAAGGTAACTCCTTGACAGATAAATCCAAATGTGTCAAATGCGATACTGCTGCGGCTGGAATTGAACATATGCTCTTTTTTTGTCCGGCACTTTCAAATTTTTGGAATCGCATATCTAACTATCTTCAATCTAACCAAATTAGTTCAATGGATTTCACGGCACAATGGGTTCTGTTAGATATTCAAGACATGAATTGTCCCAACAAAGACCTTTTAACGATTTTGATAGCTTGCGCTAGATTAATCATAGCCAGGGTTTGGATTTCGAAAGAACCCCCTTTGGTTGCTGACTGGTTAGCATTGGTATACGAAATTAGAACAATGGAGTTCTCCCTAGCAAAACTTAGAGGCCCTAAAGCTCTTTTGAAAAAAGAAAAGATATGGAAGAGATTTTTCGTGGGTTAAAAGCTACGATTAGACTAATACTGGTATTTTTTATTTTTCCTTACTGCTTTTCCTCTTTCTTTCTTTAGAAGTAATGTGAAGTTTTGCTGTAAGAAATACTGTTTTATGTCTGTATTCCTCCATGTTCTGTTTTGAATGAATTTATAATTGTATGTTATTTATGAAACTGATTTATTATGAACTTTGTCACTACTTGCAAACAATAAAAACGCTTAAAACAAAGAAAAAAAAAAAAAAAAAAAAAAAGGAAAAGCACCCATCCCGACGGACCACGCACGGAACTTAGGTGTCATCCTGGACTCCTCACTCTCTATGAACAGACAAGTCAACGCCGTCTCATCTTCTTGCTTCAATATTCTTCGCATGCTCAAAAAAACATTTCGCGGGGGGGGCGTGGCCAACTGCCGAACATGGCGGCAGCTTAACTCGGGAGCTCCGCAAGGCAGACCGGCCCGCGCAATAATCCGACTGCACATCCGTCTACTGACCAACCCGAAGGGGTGAAATCGGCTCCGGGAACCAAGCGGCGCTCATCAAGCCGCCCCCGGTGCAAATCCGACGCCGGGAAGTGCTCCATTCGCCGGCGGTGAGGTGAGGCCTACAACAGCCCAGCAGCACCGACCTAAAGTACTGGGAGTGGCCGGCCGGAAGCTCACCTTGCCCGGCCGGAAGAAGTCGACCTCAGCCGGCGCCCACGCTTCCCCGCCAGACGCCAGGTCTCATCACAGCGCCTGCATAGCGCGACATCTGGGGTCGACCTCCGGTCCCCCCGAGCCAAGACATCGACACCATCGAGGGCAGGTGAGACCCTGCACAGCGTAGAAGCCATCCTGGAACTGCGCTGCCGGGCGGACGCCCCAACACACACGGCAAGGTAGGGCGGAGGGCGCCTGGCTCGGCGCAACCCCCCCGCAGCTCTGAACATTAATCCGGGACACCGTTGGGCAAGAGGGCCGCTTGCACCATAGCGGCGCCAGTCACCAAACCGCCCGTTAAAGACCTAGGAGGCAGCGGTGCGGCCCACGTGAAGCGGGAAAACGCTACGAAGTGCAAATAGCGCGGACGCCGCCAACGACGCAGCAAAACCTTCTACTGACTCCAACGGCAGCAACCACGGAGGCGAGGGCCTCACAAGTGGCTGAAACATAAGACTAAACTCCGGGCGGAGAGCGACCTGGGCCTGGCATCAAGGGGCTGGGTACGCCACAATCCGAACCTTTACCGGCTGCGTCAACGACGAGCGCCCAGGGGAAGGTGTGCACGGTGGGAGGCCGGGCAGGGACCAACTGAAAGGCCAGACACTGTAGAACCAAGCATAACATAATGGCAGGCAAGAACACGAGGAGCACGGCAACGACGCAAGCGAAGCTTGATAAATTTGCCTATTCCCAGAGCGGCCACTCACAGGGGCCTGGACGGCACTCCACTGACGCAAATGGAACTGGGAAAGTTACACTGGAAGCCATTATGAGAACCCTCACTGAGGTCCAGGCGACAGTAGGCACCATCTCCACCGAGGTGAACCTGCTGCGAGCAGATTTTAAGAAAATGTCAGAGAGGGTGTCTCAAGTGGAGGTAGTCACAAAATCCCTCATTGAAGACACCTCAGATCTTCAGGTGGCGATGGAGCGACTGGAGAAGACCACTAAACAACTACAAGAAAAATTGGATGACCAGGAAGGGCGCTCGAGAAGGAATAACGTCCGCATCCTAGGTCTTCCGGAATCGGAGGGGAAGTGGGCCATGGACCTGTACATCGAAGACCTCATCAGGACCAAACTGCAGCCTAAAGGCCTGTCCAACTTCTTCTCCATCGAGAGAGCACATCGTGTCCCGGGAGGTGCGGCCAAGCCGGGGGCCACACCGCGGCCGGTGCTCGCCAGACTCTTCAACTTTAGGGACAGGGACGCCATTCTGCAAGCAGCCAGGGTGGCGCCGCCTGTGAAAATTCTAAACTCTACTCTGGCGTTCTTCCCAGACTACACGGCCGAGGTGGCCAGACGTAGAAAATCCTTCAATGAAGTTAAGAAGACGCTACGAGACAGGGGTCTGCCCTATTCAATGCTCTTCCCCGCCAAATTGCGGATTGTGGCTGAGGGGAAGACGTGGTTTTTCGACAACCCCGAGGTGGCACGAGAGTGGCTGGATGGCTGGAGACCGGTGGGCAAGCCCCAACGCCCGCACAAAGAACGCCAAGACCGCCGCAGTGAGAAGACGACGGAACACCGTGCGGCCAGCCCGGCCACTGAGCAGGGCGCAGCCGGGGGCCTAGACTCTGATCTTGAGAGGGACCCGTTTGATTCTGGTCAGCCTAGCAGGGGCTGAATGACTGAGCTGGGTGCAACACGATCTGGACACAGCCCTTGGGACCTAGGGCTGATGGCCAATCTGCTCACATTGTATAAACCAACTAGGCCCCTCCGGTCGGAGGGCACTGGGCTAATGTGTATCCCGAAGATTTGCAGGGCCAGGATGGGCGGCAGATCCTTCCGCCTTCTGGCAGCACAGAGTTGGAACACTCTTCCTCTCAGACTCCGGATGGAGCCGTCTGAAAGAGTTTTCCGCAAGGAACTCAAGACACATCTGTTCCCCAAATATTGAAGCGCTCTTTTCTGGCTGTGTTAGGGATCTTTTAGGCCACTATTAGCGCGGGGACACACTGACTAGTGTAACCAGGCGCTTTATAAGCTCAGTTAATAATAATAATAATAATAATAACTGAGTAGGGCGGGTTATGGCCGGTGCCTGTAGGGGACTCACCAACCCCACAAGCAAGTAAGACTAGATAGGGGGGGTACAAAAGCACTCTGCCAAGTTGGGGATGCGGGCGGGACTTCGTCCGTGATGCAGGGGAGCAGGGAGGGGGTGGAAGGATGGGAGTTACAAGGTTAAAGTTAAAGTTAAGCTTATTGGTCATCATCATTGCGATTCTACAAGGCACAGATACATTGCTAACCACAGGCGGCATGCACCACCTCCGCACACTGGCTTCATTATCCTGCTGCACATTGATATCATTGTTCATAAACTCGAATGGCACAACAAGACCAAGCTACACTCGCTGTGGGTACCCCTGTAACGACACAGGTGCCCCCACTGAAGCTCCTTACATGGAATGTCAGGGGGTTGGGGGACAAAATTAAACGTGGTCTGGTGCTGCAAACTATTAAACGTCATAAATCTGAACTAGTGCTGCTGCAGGAAACGCATCTAGCAGGGACCACTTGCAGGGCTCTGAACAGGCGTGGGTACACCATGGCAGTACACTCCGAGTTCACCTCAGGCTCCAGGGGCACCGGGATACTCCTCAGAAACAATTCATCCTTTTTGGTCACTGGCCACAAGACAGATGACCAGGGGCGGTTTGCAGCGCTCTCAGGCCAGTGGGAGGGGAGGGCCCTGAATGTGATATCTGTATACATCCCCCCAGCACTTCACTCTACAGCCTTACCAGCACTTGGCCAATTTCTTATCGATCTCCCGGAAGGGGACGTGATCCTGGGGGGAGACTTCAATGCTATCACAGACCCCCTGCTAGACGCCTTTCCCGTACGGGATCGCCAGAGAGGGGCTGCCACACTTCCGGGGTTCTTGACAGCCATGGGCCTCACGGACGTCTGGCGTCACCTGAACCCCACAGCGAAGCAATACACACACTACTCGGCACCCCACGATAGCCTCTCACGTATTGACTACTTCTTCTTTCTGGGGGTTGGGCTGGGCTCCGTGGATGGACTTGAAATCCTGCCGAGAGGCATTTCCGATCACTCCCCGATCTCCCTTCACCTTTCTACTAAAGAATGTAAGCGAGCTAGGCTATACCCGATCTACCCCAATTATCTGCAGATACCTGACATCAGGAAGAAACTTAAGTTAACCACCACACATTATTTCAATGAGAACACAGGATCGGTCACCTCACCCTCAGTTCTATGGGAGGCATACAAGACGGTCCTTCGAGGGGCGTCCATATCAGCCATTACTGGGTATAAAAGGGAGTCCAGAGCTGCACTGGCTAATTTGGAATTAGCATTACACACGGCGAACACTGCACACATGGCGGACCCCACCCCTGACACAGCACATGAACTACAGCTCCGTCAGCAGCAACACCAGGCACACCTCACTACGATCACCAAAGGGCACCTTGCGAACACCGCACACCGAATCTATGATGTGGGTGATAAGGCAGGGAAGATGCTGGCATGGCTGGACAAACGGGGTGGCAGCAACAGGGGGATACACCGGCTTTACGATGCGGCGGGCGCGCTGCAGACACACCCGGAACGAATAGTCCACGCTCTAGCTCACCACTTCCAGGGGATCTACACACCGACACGGCCAGTCACTGAGCGGGAGGCCACAGCCTCACTTAGTCACATTCCCATCCCTGTGCTCACACCTGAAGCACAACAGGAACTTGATGCTGACCTGACGGAGGGAGAGATCCAGTTAGCAATACAGGCGCTGCAGTCAGGCAAGGCTCTAGGCCCAAACGGAATTCCTGTGGAGTGGTACAAGGCAATGGACTCGGTGCTGGCCAAGCCCCTCTTAGACATGTATAAAGACAGCGCAAAAAAGGCGCTGCTTCCACTCGACCAACGCACGGCCACCATCGTGGCCTTCCCCAAACCAGCCAAGCCACCAACAGACAGCGCCTCGTACCGACCCATTTCCCTGCTCAACACAGAAGCAAAGGTTCTGGCGAAACTCCTGGCCAGTCGTCTAACCAAGCATCTGAGTACCCTGATACACCCTGACCAATCAGGCTTTATTCCACACAGAAGCACAGCGCTGAATCTACGGAGGGTCCATGGAGTACTGGCGAAGGCGCATCTTCTTACGGAGCAGGCTGTGATACTTTCCCTAGACGCTAAAATGGCGTTTGATCTGGTGGAGTGGGAATACCTGTTTGCTGTCCTAACCCGCATGGGTTTCGGCCCCCAATATCTGGCATGGGTGCGACTACTTTACACCCAACCGATGGCGCAGGTGGTTGCAAATGGTCGCATATCATCGACCTTTCCACTGGGGAGGGGGACTAGGCAGGGGTGCCCGCTGTCGCCCCTGTTGTTTGCGATAGTGCTGGAACCACTGGCGATCCTGCTCAGAGAGACGCCGCTATTCCGGGGCATCACTTGGAATGACGGGTGGGAGGACAAGGTCTCCCTATATGCCGACGACATGTTAATCTACATGACCGAGCCGAATGTAGGGGTCCCCGCCCTGTTGGCAGTCTGCGATGAACATGGCAAGGCCTCGGGATATACCCTGAACTGGTCCAAATCTGTACTCTATGTCCTTAAGGGCCCGGCTCCGGTGCTGCCGGCTGACTGTCCCCTCACAATAACCACCTCATCCTTTAAGTACTTGGGTATTTTTGTGACGAGTGATTCTAAACAGTTCTATATCGAAAACTTGCAGCCACCTCTGCAAAGATTGCGTGCTGATGTCAAATACTGGGCTGCACTGCCACTGACCCTCCTAGGGCGCGCGGCGCTCTATAAAATGATGGCTCTCCCGAGATTTCTGTATGTGCTTGAAAACTCCCCTTATGTGGTTAACCCACAGTACTTTCGACAGGTAGCAGCTTTAGTCTCCAGCCTGTTATGGAGTAATGGCCCGGCGCGGATAGCGCAGGCAAAATTGGTAAAGAGCTGGTACGAGGGGGGGATTGCACTACCCAATCTCCAACTATATTACTGGGCGTCACAGCTTAAGGTTATTAATCATTGGATCCACGTCTCACGGGAGGACCCCACATATAAGGCGGATTGGTCACAACTGGGGACTGAAGGCATGCTCTCGGTGCTGTACAACTACCCGCAAGTGAAAGCCCTGCTTGGACCAACGTTCCACACAGCGACAATCTGGCACACGGCACAATCACGCCTAGGATGGAAGGGTAAAATCACCAGGCTAACTCCGCTATGGGACACTAAAACACTGGGTAACCTGCGGACCTGTAAGGGGTTTGCGAGATGGGACGACATAGGGGTCTCAGTGGTGGGGGACCTCTGGGACAAAGGCACGGTTATTCCCTTCCCGCAACTCCAGCAACAATACGACCTGGGGCCCACTGAAACATACCGATATGTACAAATCAGACATGCTCTAATGCAAGCGATCCCACCAGACACCACACTCCCAGAATCATCGCCACTAGAGGATAGGCTACTCACCGAATTCATGGAGCAAAAAGCGACCTCACTCACGTACAAAAAATTGATTAACAACCTGCCGGATCCCACACACAGACTTAAGGAGAAGTGGGTGGAAGAATTGGGCGACATGGATGAAACGGAATGGAACGAGGCACTGGCCTCGCCGCGGGAAGTAGGCATCTCGGATAGATTCCGCCTAGTGCAGCTCAAGGTGTTACATCGCACCTACTACACCCGCACACTACTCCACAAAATACAGAGGGCACCACACCCATACTGCCTCAGGGGATGCGGGGAGGAGGGGACTCTCCTCCACACGTTATGGGAATGTCCACAAATCAGGGAACTATGGCGGCAGATTATGCGCACAGTCTCTCAGGCCATCAATGTATCTGTCCTGCCGGAACCTCATAAGTGCCTGTTGAACATTTGGGACCCTACAGACTTAAACAGGTATGGACAACTGTGGGTCACACTAGTAGTGACAGTGGCCAAACGGGACATTGCACAGAGATGGGGCGCCCCGGAGTTACCGACGGTGGCAGGGTGGATAAGAAACATGGACCTTCTCATGGTGAAGGAGAGAGCAGTATATGTACTAAGAGCCTGCCCCCGCAAGTGGAATCGGGTGTGGATGCCATGGAACAAATATAGGGGTGACCCGTGTGAGGCATTGCCAGAGGGTGAGGACTCGGAATCAGAGGAGGACGAAGACTAGTGGCTAAGGATATCCCAGCATAGTAAAGGGGGGGGCCGGGAGGCGGAGGGTATGCACCGCTACTGAAGACGAAATGCTGAATGTCTGAGCCTGTAGGATATTATATGTGAACGAACACACTTAATTGTATAATGATGACCGTTATTGGGTTTTTAGGCTTGTTTTCTTTTTTCTTATATGTTTTCACTAACACCTCATATGGGTGTTGTTAGGCTAATGAATCAAAATCGTATGATCGGGATGTTCGTTATGGATAAGGGGTGAAATTGGGCCATGTTATACGTATGTTTGTTCTACTCACTGTTCAACTACTAGGCCGTAATTGAAACTGATAGTTGTTGATGCAAACTGTGTTAAATCCTTTCCCTATTGGGGGCGCATACTGATGTTATGTCACTGCAACTACAGAATGATGATATGAATATCTCTTCTAAACTCCTGACAATAAAGAATTTTCAAAAAAAAAAAAAAACATTTCGCTGGATCCCCACCGAAACTAGAAAAAACGGTCACCCACGCACTGGTCACGAGCCGCCTGGACTACGGCAACACCCTATACGCCGGTACCACCGCAAAACTCCAGAAAAAACTCCAACGCATCCAGAACGCATCAGCCAGACTCATACTAGACATCCCGCGCAAAGACCACATCTCTGGACACCTGAAAAACCTCCACTGGCTCCCCGTTAACAAGAGGATTACTTTCCGCCTCCTAACCCACGCACACAAAGCACTCTACGAACTTGGACCCGAATGCCTCAACTCACGACTTTCCTTCTACACCCTCTCCCGCCACCTACGATCCTCCAACCAAGCCCTTGCAACTGTACCCCGCATCAACAAAACCACCATGGGAGGCAGATCATTCTCCTACCTGGCAGCTAAAACCTGGAACTCACTCCCACTCACCTTCGCCTCACTCAGAACCACCTTACATTCAGAAAACAACTTAAAACCTGGATATTCGACAATTAATTCCCCACCCTTCCTCAAGCGCCTTGAGACCCGCGCTATATAAATTTCTTGACTTGACTTGACTTGACAAGTAATTCAAAACTGTGCGGCCCGGACTTTGCTCCAAATCCCCCATAGGACCTCTGTGAAAGCCTGACAAGACTACACTGGCTCCCGGTGAAGGATAGGATCAGTTTTAAAGCCCTTTGTGTTGCCCACCAATCCTTTTGGGAAACCGGTCCATTGATTAGTCGCCCTTTAATTATTCCTTATCTTCCCAGCAGACAGCTTCGGTCTACTAACGCTTTACTTGCTGTTGCGCCAAAGGTCAAACGGTCTAGATCAGGAGGTCGTTCCTTCTCCCTGAATGCGGCCAAATTGTGGAACAGTTTACCTTTTTACCTTAGGTACAACTCGGACCTTACCTCTTTCAGGAAACAGCTAAAAACCTTTCTGTTCAATAAATAGTTTGTTCTCTTTTTTTGCATTTCAGCCCGACTGAGAACACTTGTTAGCATTCAGCGCTGGGACGCCCCTGGGCAGCTATCTGCGCTTTACAAAACCCATTTTCATTTCATTTCATTTCACAAGAGAGCAGGAGAGGGGACGAGAGAGCAGGAGAGGGGAAGAGAGAGGGCAAGAGAAGAGTAGAGAGATAAGGAAAGGAGAAGAGAGACCAGGAGAGGGGAAAAGATAGTAGGAGAGGGGAAGAGAGAGAGCAGGAGAGGGTACAAGAGAACAGGAGAGTAGACAAGAGAGCAGGAGAGGGAAAGAGAGGGCAGGAGAAGAGTAGAGAGATAAGGAAAGGAGAAGAGAAGAGAGAACAGGAGAGGGGAAGAGATAACAGAAAAGAGGAAGAGAGAGAGAAGAGGGGAAACAAGTCGGAAAGGGGAGGAAAGAAGGGGACAGGGAGGGAGAGAGCAGAGGAGGGAAGGAGAGAGCAAGTGTGAGAGGGAAAAAAGAGCAGGGGGTTGAGAAAGCAGAGCAGGAGAGGAGACGAGAGAGCTGGAGAGGAGAAGAGAGAGCTGGAGAGGAGAAGAGAGAGCTTAAGAGGAAAGGAGAGAACTGGAGAAGGGAAAAGAAAAGGACAGAAGAAGAGAGAGCCGTAGAGAGAAAGAGAGCAGGAGAGGGGAAGAGAGAAAAGGAAGGTGAAGAGAGAGGATGAGAGGGGAAGAGAGAGCAAGAGACGGAATGAGAGAGCAGTAGAGGGAAAGAAAGAGAAGGAGAAGGAACCAGAGAGCCGGAGAAGGAAGGAGAAAGCAGAAGAGGGAAAAAGAGAACAGGAGAGAGGAAGAGAGAGCAGAGGAGGGGAAGAGAAAAAGCAGAAGAGAGGAAGAGAGACCAGAAGTGGGGAAGAGAGAGAGCAGGAAAGGGAAGGAGAGAGCTTTAGAGGGAAGGACAGCAGCAGAGGGGTGTAGAGCAGGAGAAGGGAAGAGAGAGCAGGAGACGAAAGGAGAGAGAAGGAGAGAGCAGGAGAGAGAGGGAGAGGGCATTGATTTTGATTTGATTTAATTTTGGTTTTTGGAAAGCATGCTAATGTCCTAAGGTGTCTTGGCACTGATCTGAGCACGATAGGATGCTGAACTATTTGCCATGTACAATGTTTTATTTACATCACATCAGTGTACTGTGGGAGTAGCCATCAAAATAAAAGGTTCCTCGCCCTCTATTCGCGAAAGCAAAAGTTGCAGCGTTTTCAAAACCCCTGAAGAAGGGTCTAGTGCGACCTGAAATGCATTAGGTATAAATGATAGTACAATAAAATGTTTCTGCATCTTAGAATATAAGATGCTTGAAAAAGTTTCCTAAAAATGAAGACATTTATGAATAAAGAATAATATTGAAGTTATTTGATTAACAATAGAGGAGAAACATCTTATTTCAACTGGAATGTGCACACATCTAAGGGAAGGGAGCTCCTGACCCACACAGTTTTTGTTATGTACAGAAGAGCCACGTTTTTAACATTTTCCTGAAGATAAGAGTGGGGGCACTTTATAGATCAAGAGGAAGTTCATTCCAGTGTGGTATTATTCACAAAGCCTCTGCCACCCCAGATAGCCAATCTGTGGCGAGGCACAACAACTGTTTTTGCCAGGCTGGATCAGAGGGGTCTGATGGGAATATACCAGCAGAATTTCTTTTTCAAATACTCAGGACCTGTCCTGGCCAGGGCAATACATAGTTTTTAAAGCAGCTCGCTTTCTCACTGGAAGCCAGTGAAGATCATTCAATGCTGGGGTAGTGGATGAATTTAGGCAGATTTGTGAGCATTCTGGCTGGAGAGTTTTGTACAGTCTGCAATTTTTGGCATAGTGTTGCCTTGTAGACAGAGATAGAGGCCATTGTAGTAGTCATGTGTGAAAGTACTTAAGCAATGACCACTCATTTCAGAAGGTCATAAGGAATCAGCTTTTTAGTTAGAGGTGAAGAGAGAGCAGGACAGGAGAAGAGAGAGCAAGAGAGGGGAGAGAGAACAATAGAGGGAGAAGAGAGAGCAAGAGAGGGAGAAGAGAGAGCAAGAGAGGGAAAAAGGGCGCAAGAGAGGGGGGAAAGAGAAAGAGAGGGCGAAGAGAGAGCAAGAGAGGGGAAGGGAGAGCAAGAGAGGGAGAAGAGAGAGCAAGGGAGAGAGAAGAGAGAGCAAGAGAGGGGGAAGAAGGGGCAAGAGAGGGGGGAGAGAGAGCGAGAGAGGGGGAAGGGAGAGACAAAGAGGGTACGAGAGAGCAAGAGAGGGGAAGAGAGACCAAGAGAGGGGGAAGAGAGAGCAAGAGAGGGGGGAGAGAACAATAGAGGGAGAAGAGAGAGCAGGAGAGGGGAGAGAGAACAATAGAGGGAGAAGAGAGAGCATGAGAGGGAGAAGAGAGAGCAAGAGAGGGGAAGAGGGAGCAAGAGAGGGTGAGAAAGAGAAAGAGATGGAGAAGAGAGAGTAAGAGAGAGGGAAGAGAGAGCAAGAGATGGGAGAGAGAGCAGGAGAAGTAGAAGAGAGAGCAAGGGAGGGAGAAGAGAGAGCAAGAGAGGGTGAAGAAGGGGCAAGAGAGGGGGAAGAGAGAGCAAGAGAGGGGGAAGGGAGAGACAGAGATGGTACTAGAGAGCAAGAGAGGGGAAGAGAGACCAAGAGAGGGGGAAGAGGGCAATAGAGTTATAAGAGAGTACAGGAGAGGGGGGAGAGGGGAAGAGGGAGAAGAGAGAGCAGGAGAGGGGGAGAGAACAATAGAGGGAGAAGAGAGAGCAGGAGAGGGGAGAGAGAACAATAGAGGGAGAAGAGAGAGCATGAGAGGGAGAAGAGAGAGCAAGAGAGGGGAAGAGGGAGCAAGAGAGGGTGAGAAAGAGAAAGAGATGGAGAAGAGAGAGTAAGAGAGAGGGAAGAGAGAGCAAGAGATGGGAGAGAGAGCAGGAGAAGTAGAAGAGAGAGCAAGGGAGGGAGAAGAGAGAGCAAGAGAGGGTGAAGAAGGGGCAAGAGAGGGGGAAGAGAGAGCAAGAGAGGGGGAAGGGAGAGACAGAGATGGTACTAGAGAGCAAGAGAGGGGAAGAGAGACCAAGAGAGGGGGAAGAGGGCAATAGAGTTATAAGAGAGTACAGGAGAGGGGGGAGAGGGGAAGAGGGAGAAGAGAGAGCAGGAGAGGGGAAGAGGGAGCAAGAGATGGGAAGAGAGAGCAAGACAGGGGGAAGAGAGAGCAAGAGAGGGAAGGAAATATTGGTAAAGGGAAGGAGAAAGCATGTGAGGGAAAGAGAGAGCAGGAGAGGGGAAGAGAGAGGAGGGTAAATGGGGAGAGAGAAAGAGAGGGGAAGACAGAGTAGGAAAAGGAAGGCGAGAGCAAGAAAGGAGAAGAAAGCATGAGAGGGAAACAGGGCAGTAAAGAGGGAGAGAGCACAACAGGAGAGTACAGAAGTTGAGTGGAAGAGAGAGCATGAGAAGGAAAGAGACAACAGAAGAAGGGAAGAGAGCACTGGAGAGGGAGAATATGAGAGCAAGAGATGGCGAACAGAGAGCAAGAGAGGGGGAAGAAAGAGCAAGGGACGGAGAAGAGAGAGAAAGAGAGGGAGAAAAGTGAGCAAGAGATGGGGACAAGAGAGCAAGAGAGAGGAACAGAGGGGAAGAGAGAGCACACGCGGGGGAAGAGAGAGCAAAAGAGGGAGAAGAGAGAGCAGGCGAGGCAAGGAGAGAGCAGTAGAGGGAAGGATAGAGTGGAAGAGGGAAGGAGAGAGCATATGAGGGAAAGAGAGAGGAGGAGAGGGGAAGAGAGAGTAGAGGAAATAGAGAGAGAGAAAGAGAGGGGAAGACAGAGCAGTAAAAGGAAGGAGAGAGCAAGACAGGGGAAGAAAGCATGAGAGGGAAACAGGGCAGCAGAGGGGAGAGAGCACAAAAGGAGAGTATGGGAGTTAAGTGAAAGAGAAAGCAGGAGAAGGAAAGACACAACAGGAGAAGGGAAGAGAGAACTGGAGGGGGAAGAGGGAGCATGAGATGGGAACAGAACAAATCATAACAAACATAACATATGTATTTAGAAGGTGCAAGTTCACCCAGAATGGTATCTAGGTGCTGAATAACAGATGATTATTGTTACCCAACTCAATGGTACTCATTGTATCGAGCTCAGAAGGATGAAAGGCTGAGTGGACCTTCAAGGATATGAACCTGTGACCGTGAGATCGAACACAGGCCCCTACAGAGGATGCATTAGACTACTGGAAAGAAGGAGAACGTGAGCCCAGGAACAGGGAAGGAGAGCCCAGAAACAGGGAAGAGAGAGTAGCAGATGGAAGGGGAGGGGGAGAGGGGGCAGGAAAGGGGACAGAGAGAGAAGGAGCAGGAGAAGGCAGGAGAGAGCAGTACATGAAAAGGGAGAGTAGGAGAAGGAAGGACAGAGCAGGAGAGGGAAAGAGACAGCAGGAAAAGGGAAGAGAGAGAGAGTAGGAGAGGAAAAGAGAGAACAGTAATGGGGAAGAGAGATTAGGAGAGGGGAAGGGAGAGCAGGAGCAGGAAAGAGAGAGCAGGAGAAAGGAAAAGAGAGCAGGACAGCTGAAGACTGGGCAGGAGAGGGAAAGAGATAGTCTTAGAGGGGAAGAGAAAGCACGAGAGGGAAGGAGATGGAAAGAGAATGAGAAGAAAACAGAGAGCAGGAGATGAGATGAGAGAGCAGGAGAGGGGAGAGAGAGCAGAAGACGGGGAAGAGAGCAGGAGAGGAGAAGAGACATCAGTAGAGGGAAAGAAAGCAGGAGAGGGGGAGAGAGCAGAAAAGGGGAAGAGAGCACGAGAAGGGAAAGCGAGTGCAGAAGAGGAGAAGTGAGATCAGGAGAGGGGAAGAGAGCAGTAGAGGAAAAGAGACATCAGTGGGGGGAAGAGTAAGCATCATTAAACGGGAAAAAGCAGGAGAGGGAGATAGAGCAGGAGAGGGGAAGGGTAAGCAGGAGAGGGGAAGAGAGCAGGAGAGGGGAAGAGAGCAAACGAGGGCGTGGACAAGGAGAGGGAAAAAGAGCAAGATGGTAAAGGGAGCAGTAGAGCGGAGGGGAGAGGGAGAGAGCAATAAAGGAGAGCAGGGGAGTAGAAGAGAGAGCAGGAGAAGGATATAGAGTATGGTAGGCAAAGAGAAAGCAGGAGAGGGATAAAACATAACATAAATATTACATATGCATTTGTAAAGATCACGTTCACCCAGATTGGTATCTAGGCACAGAATAACAGTTACCCAACTCAATGGTACTCATGTTATCGACCTTAGAAGGATGAAAGGCTTAGTGGACCCTCCAGGATATGAAACTGCGACCATGAGGTCGAACAAAGACCCCTACAGTGGATGCATTAGTCCACTGGAAAAGAGAAGGAGAGTGCAGGAAAGGGAAGGAGAGCACAGGAACAGGGAAGAGAGAGTAAGAGAAGGAAGGAGAGGGCACGAGATGAGAAGAAAGGGCAGGAAAGGGGAAAAGAGAGAGCAGGAGAGGGAAAGAGAGCTGGAGAAGAAAGCAGAGAACTGGGAAGGAAAACATGGAGCAGTAGAGGGACAAGAGAAGGCAGGAGGTGGGAAGAGAGAGCAGGAGAGGGAAAGAGAGAGCATGAGAGGGGAAGAAAGAGTGGGCGAGAGAAGAAAAAGGAAGGAGACAATAAGAGGAAAAAGGTAGCAAGAGATGGGAGGGGAGAACAGGAGAGGGGGAGAGAGAGCAGAAGAAAGGGAAAAGAGCAGGAGCGGGGAAGAGAGAGCAGGAAAGGGAAGGAGAAGGAAGGAGACAATAAGAGGAAAAAGAGAGCAAGAGATGGGAGGAGGGAGGAGGGAGCAGAGGGGGGGGGAGAGCAGAAGAGGGACCCAAAGAGCAGGACATGGAGGGAGGTGGAATCATCGCAGCAAATACACGTGCAAAGAGTTTGTTGTGAATGAGTCACATTGAAATATCCATGAACATTCCGAACCACCACACTGGTTTTAAAAAAAATTATTTTAAGTATGTTACCTATCTTTATCTTTTCAATGTTCTTGCTGACGATTGTTTGTATGTACTTTACCCCCCCATAGTTGTTAAAAGTCTGAAAGACAGAGAGTCATGCTTTGTACATGAGGCTGCCACTATCCATTGGCATGGATATGGGTTTCAGAGCTATCACAACAAATGCCCACCCACCAACTGTCCCTGCACAAATTCACTTTGTTTCCTCCCAGTACCAGTGAATCACTAGTAAGAACAGCAATAATTGTACTAGTCTGTAAAGTAGAAAACCGCATAATTTAGCTTACTTTATATTCACTTTATTGCTTTCAATAACCCATAACAAAGTTACATACAAAAGTAAAACTTAAAAAAAAACAAGTTAAAATAGATTTGGGGGAGAAAGAGAAGAAATGGAAACGGCTAAAACAAGGAAACAAATCTCAAGGCCTGATTAATCCATAATAGTTTTTTTTTTAGGGAACAAAACTGTATAGGTCATCTAGATGCAGTACAGGGGTCATATCAATCATTACACTGTTAGCAAGCAGAATACCCCATATGCCCAATATGGGTGCTTGGAGATAGTCTGTTTAAGGCAGTTCCACCCCACCCTAGCCTGAGACAATTATACAAGTCCCTTAAATATTGATTTGTAACAAAGTGTAAATGCCTCAGTGCAAAATGAGACTGAGAAAAGCTTGC
The DNA here is from genome assembly GCF_964263255.1 of Lissotriton vulgaris. Taxonomy (NCBI): domain Eukaryota; kingdom Metazoa; phylum Chordata; class Amphibia; order Caudata; family Salamandridae; genus Lissotriton; species Lissotriton vulgaris. The sequence continues at coordinate 28,128 of NW_028244980.1, forward strand.
GTATGAGGAGTGACCCTAGTACCACTGTATTTTTTTGGTCAATGCACAACATAACAAAGACACAGGATTCCACAGCACACTCTGAAATTCATATCCCTGGGCCAATTTCTGGGTTTGGTTTTCTCGAGATAATTTACGCAGCCCAGATGTGATTTTCTACAGTCATATACCTTAAAAGGTTATCAGTCTAACAAAGTGTCTGTGAGTTGGTGCAGGTTGTTAAAGAGATAGGGTTGAATGAAGGCAATACCGTGGGGATTTTGACTTTGTGCACAATAGCAAGAAGTGCAACATGGTATAACAGCCCCCAAAGTCAGTCGCACAGCTAACTGGGTGCTTTGTTGCTGTCAAACTTTGGCAAATACACTCAAGATGGGAAAACACCCAATCAGAAGTTTAGATGCAGGGTAAGAGATTTCAACTCTGTCAACCAACTTCCAAGAAGACCTTTGGACACTTACTAAAGGGTAAACATGATCCATTGCCAGGAATGGTGCCCGCTCCCTTGAGTTAAACTTGAAAAAGAAATGTAATATAGAGTTTAGGAAAAATGCTATACCTTCCAAATGAGAGAAGTGGGCACCTTCAGTTTCAGATTGTTCAAGTAATACAAAATCAAACTAGATGTCATGATCCAGGGGTCGCCAGGAAGTATCTGCCAGTGCAGTGGATTACACAACAATCTTTGAACACTGCAAATCACTCCCTCTACACTGATGTGTAGTCCACACTGCAAAATCACTCCCACTACACTGATGTTTGGTCTACACGGTAAAATCACTCTTATTACACGGATGTGTAGTCCACATTGTAAAATCCCTCCTGCTAGACGGATGTGTTGTCTACACTGTAATATCACTCCCAATACACTGATGTGTGGTCTACACAGTAAAATCACTCTTATTACACAGATGTGTAGTCCACATGTAAAATCGCTCCTACTACACGGATGTATTCTCTACACTGAAAAATCACTCCTATTACAATGATGTGTAGTCCACACTGTAAGATCACTCCCACTACACGGATGTGTGGTCTTCGTGGTAAAATCACTCTTATTACAGGGATGCGTAGCCCACAATGTAAGATCACTCCCACTACACAGATGTGCAGTCCACACTGTAATATCACTTTCACTACACCGATGTGTAGTCCACACTGTCAGATCACTCCTACTACACGGATGTGTTCTCTACACTGTAAAATCACTCCTATTATACTGATGTGTAGTCCACACTGTAAAATCACTCCTACTACACGGATGTGTTCTCTACACTGTAAAATCACTCCTATTATACTGATGTGTAGTCCACACTGTAAAATCACTCCTACTACACGGATGTGTTCTCTACACTGTAAAATCACTCCTACTACACCGATGTGTAGTCCACACTGTCAGATCACTCCCACTACACGGATGTGTGGTCTACGTGATAAAATCACTCTTATTGCAGGGATGTGTAGTTCACTCTGTAAAATCACTCCTACTACACGGATGTGTAGTCCACACTGTAAGATTACTCCCACTACACGGTTGTGTGGTCTACGTGGCAAAATCACTCTTATTACAGGGATGTGTAGCTCACACAGTAAAATCACTCCTACTACACGGATGTGTAGTCTACACTGTAATATCACTCCGACTACACTGATGTGTGGTCTACACGTTAAAATCACTCTTATTACATGGAAGTGTAGTCCACATTGTAAAATCACTCCTACTACTCGGATGTGTTGTCAACACTGTAAAATCCCTCCTGCTACATGGATGTGTTGTCTACACTGTAATATCACTTCTACTACACTGATGTGTGGTCTACGTGATAAAAGCACTCTTATTACAGGGATGTGCAGTCCACAATGTAATATCACTTTCACTAAACTGATGTATAGTCCACATTGTAAAATCACTCCTACTACACGGATGTGTTCTCTACACTGTAAAATCACTCCTATTATACTGATGTGTAGTCCACACTGTAAAATCACTCCTACTACACGGATGTGTTCTCTACACTGTAAAATCACTCCTACTACACCGATGTGTAGTCCACACTGTCAGATCACTCCCACTACACGGATGTGTGGTCTACGTGGTAAAATCACTCTTATTACAGGGATGTGTAGTTTACTCTGTAAAATCACTCCTACTACACGGATGTGTAGTCCACACTGTAAGATCACTCCCACTACACGGTTGTGTGGTCTACGTGGCAAAATCACTCTTATTACAGGGATGTGTAGCTCACACAGTAAAATCACTCCTACTACACGGATGTGTAGTCTACACTGTAATATCACTCCGACTACACTGATGTGTGGTCTACACGTTAAAATCACTCTTATTACATGGAAGTGTAGTCCACATTGTAAAATCACTCCTACTACTCGGATGTGTTCTGTACACTGTAAAATCACTCCTACTACACGGATGTGTTCTCTACACTGTAAAATCACTCCTACTACACTGATGTATATTCTCCTACTACACTGATGTGTAGTCCACACTGTAAGATCACTCCCACTACATGGATGTGTTCTCTACACTGTAAAATCACTCTTTCCACACGGATGTGTAGTCCACACTGTAAGATCACTCCCTCTACACTGATGTGTGGTCTTAGCAGTAAAATCACTCTTTTTACAGGGATGTGTAGTCTATACTGGAAAATCACTCCTATTACACTGATGTGTTGTCTACACTGTAAAATTACTCCCACTACACTGATGTGTGGTCCACACTGTCTAATTACTTCTATTACACTGATGCGGGACACCCTGAGCTCCGGTTAGAAAACTCGGTGTGCCCCTGTGTTAATAGCAGTTCATGTTCAGACAAATTACTTTTAGGCAAAATGGATTCAACCTACTTAACTGCCGGATAATTTAGTGCAATTTAATTTCAGACCCTAGATTTTATGTATGGAAAAAATAACTAGTGTGAATGCTTTCCATCAACAACAATATCCAAGAGGCAGAAAAACACAATGTCAGCATCTGCACAGTCATCACACACCTGAGGCTGGACCACTTACCTTAGGAGAAGAATATTCATCACTAAGCTAGTTTGCACCTGTATTGCATATTTATGAATAATAACGTTAAAAGCTTGACATGTAGATTAGGTTAGAAACATACTTAGTAAGTAGGTATTTCATAGTTGGAAGGTTAAGAAGTTGGTGCAAACAGAGGCAGTGCACAGCTGGTCGGCAGGGATATTGGAACAAATTCTTAGCAGAGAGGTGTGGAGCAGCTCTGGGAGGGAAACAATATTTACAATATTAAAGGAAATAATTAGAAAAGCAAAAAGTGACTCACAAAATGTCTTAGTGCCAGCTCTTTGGCACATAATGTGTGTCCTCACCACCAGCACCTTTATAGCATGGTGAGAGAACACTTACATCACTGGGAGATCTCTGGGGATTCAGTCCCTAAAGCGGGGCCTGTCAATCACATGAACCACACATCTGCAGGTGCAAAACAAAGCCAATTAAAGGATAAACAGTCGCCTTAATTACAAAGAGTGCACAGTGTCCTTTCAACTCAATCAATCAATCATGAAACTTTATTTGTTTTTTTTCTCAATCTATCAAAGAATACTGAAAAAACATCAGTGGTAAAAATACTCTTGTGCAGAGATTCTACATTTAAAATTAACAATAAAAAATGTATCAATAAAAGCAATGTAAATGCATAGCCTCCATAAAATGGTCACACAGACTACAAGAGTTGATAGTCTATCTTATAGAGGATAAGTGCTTTGTGCTTTATGAAACCCTGGACACATATTTCCCATCACAGTAATTAATCTTAATACAAATGTGTCACATACTAGGCAACCAGGTTATCGATCACATATTACCGTATCAGGAAAACCTCCTAGTCAGTCTGGGTCGCAACTTTTTATCACCCTAACCATACATTCAATAAAAAACAGCTGACACCAAAAACAATAGAGTCAGCTGTATCCATCTTTAGGGTCCTGTAAACAACCCAGTAATGCCTGACTGACAAATTCAGGCTACTGGCCCAATCCACTTCCTTCTGGAAAGATAGCATTCGGTACAGAAGAACAGGATATGTTCTTCTGTCTCTTGTGCTAGGCCACATGCAGGGCACAAAACTAAAGCTTGATTGTTGGCCCAGGTCCTAAAAGACCTCCCTGATAGACAGCCCAAGCGAAATCTCATATATAAATGTTTCGATAGTGGTGGCGAGATCAAATCTCAGAGGGTTCAAACTTTCGACATGGCTTGAAGCTTAAGAACTAGGGGGCAGAAATTACAAGAAGCTGACACATCTGTACAGATGCATCAGTTACCCTGCACCGCCATACGAAACCCTTGCACCACCATGGATGTGCCGTATTTACAATATGGCGCACCATGGCACAAGAATTGACAGATGTGTCAGAAATATTAACACATCTGTTGACCCAAAAGTGACACATTGCTGGAGTTGCTCATAAAAGTGACACAACTCCAGCAATTCACCACAACAGATAGAAGAGTCCAATTTAAAAAGCCTTGCGTCTTTCCTTACTCCTGGTATGATCAGGCGTCGGGATTTTGACACAGTGAAGGCGTAGAGTGACACAGTGAAATTTTGTAAATTTCACTGCATCAGTTCTACATGGCTTTTTTTGTGTGGGAACGCCCACCCTGCATACATTATACCTGACGCAGGTATAATGTGAAGCAGGGCTTTGCAACGTGACACATCTCCGTAGATGCGCCACGTTATAAATAGGCCACAATGTGGCATATTGTTTACGCCACTACTGCATCACAAAAAGTGACACAACGGCAGGCACAAAAGTGTTGCAAGGAGCTTGTAAATCTGCCCCTGGGTAGTGAGACGCCGAGTGGCCGTGCTCGTAGCATACCGATCTGCCTGTACTTGACTTTTACACTAGCTAATTCTTTTATACTAACATCCTCGGGCTGTCCCACAAACTGGCCATTCCCAATGACCTGCACCAAGATGCAACATGTTGGAGACATGACTTTTTTTTAGCACCACTAATATCACTTCCCTCAGTGAGTCACTATAGTCATTTAGCTCCGGCGTAGTCCATAGGCGCAGCCAGTACATTAAGGGCTTTAGTGAAGCCACATCCCAATCTCTCATTATCCCAAGATAAAAAAAAGCTACTCGGTCAGCGGGTGCTGCTCGGGACAGAGACAGGGGATCCGACATATATGTTCTTACACATAGCCAGTTTGTGAGTGTCAACATGACCCCAAATCTCTTCTCCGTAGAGTGCGCTGCTTTGAGCTTAAGCACAATAGACCACCTAAGAAGGGGTTACTGACTGAGTCTGACTCGGTTTGTGGAATCAGATATTGATTAAGATTTATTACCTAAGGTGAAATAGCTCTTGTCAAGTTGTGATTCACATCCTAAGGATCTGTCAACCTGAACCACAGATAATCAAAGCTTCTTAAATCTCTGAAGGATTGTATCTGCAGTTCTCACTGTTGACCTTACCCTACCCAAAGACCATACATTTGGTTTTCTATAAATTCTGTTGCCGGCCCCGCTTTACACAGAGAGACAGAAATGTATCTAATAAGTTCTGAAGGCCCATTGGGGTCCTGGAAACGAGTAGACAATCCTCTGCGAACAGCAAGAATGGGGTCTTCCTACCATTTCAAACCAGGGAGTCATTTTCACAATCCCTTGGTTTGCTGGCCACCTCATTAATGTACAGAGAGAATAGAGTTGATGCGAGTATGCACCTTGATGAACCCCGCGTGGAACAGGAATCTTGATGGTTAATGCCCCTGTTTTACCCACCGGACCTACGCGGAATTTCTCTTGTGCATCCTCACTATCAAATGGACCAAATTAACAGGGGCTCCCAACCCTAGCAAAACTTTCCAGCGCGTTTCTCGGGGCACAAGGTCAAACACCGCTTGTTGGTCAACAAATGCTATGGACAACTTTTGCTTTTTTAGCAGCACATATTTCCATGTAAGTGCCTGATCACATGTCCTTGTTTGGCGTGGAAGCCCGCCTGGTTGGATGACAGGATCCATCCATACTTTCAATTTATCCAGGACTTGCTGTTGAAAAAATGTTTTGCAAATTGTCAATTAAGCTGCTCGACCTATAGTTAGAAGAAACAGACCATCTTTTTTTTATAAGGCAATTACTGCCCCTCTCCATGTCTCCTGGAATTTGTCCCCAGCAGCTATTGCATTGGACAGAAATGGCTATACTGGCCTATACTAGGGGCTCAGATTTATACAAGTCATCAGATATCTGGTCTGGTCCAGGGGCCTTTGTTATTTTTAGTCTGTCTTTGGCCATAAGAGTGTCAACTGAGATGATGACTAGTTCAGTGTCACCATCACTGAGAACTATGCCAGTGGATGGGAATTTAGTTTTATTGCCAATAACATCATATAACATGGAGAAGTGGTTGGCCCACTTCTCAGGCTGGATGTGGTAGCATGGGGTAGTACCACTGCCTAAGCTCCCATATAAAACAATAGGCCGGAAAGACCGATTATCATTGTACCTGGCAGCTACAAGTCATACCACTTCTTATCGACCCAATCACGTTTAGATCTGGCGAGAGCAGTCTTAAACCTGTATCGCACGGGGGTACAGCTGGGCGACCATCTCCTCTAATAACCCTCCTCAGCTTCTCTTTGCCTGTTTACACTCTGAGTTAAACCATTCATGTTTACTCCCAGCAATAGGTTTCTTCCTGGACATTTAAAAAAATATATATATATAGCTTTCAATGCCTCACAAAATTCTCCATGGGCTACTAAGATTGACTCAGATGATAAAAGGACATTTTCGAAATCAAAAAAGAAATGTACAAATAAATCATAAACCTTTGAATGCAGTTCACTGACATCGTAGACCCTGGCCCAAGTAACTCTTCAGAAGTTGTTTGTTAAAAGAGGCTCCTAGGCTATTAAACGGCATCCAGGCAGAAACCTTTTAAGAGGGCTGCCCCCAGAGTTAGAAGCAGGGGTTATGGTCATTATCAGACTGAGGGGTAATTTCTATGTCAACCACCAGTAACCACATTCTAATATCTACTAGGGTGTAGTTGATGACTCTATGACTAGAGCCCCTTTTAAACATGGTCTGCCTACCTGAGTCTGAAGGAGTCCTACATTGACAGCTCTTAGGCTCCTACTAACCACCAAGGAGGCAAGTTGGAAGGCTGTTAGTAAGATGGTGGCAATGCACTTTGTGAGACAGGTTTGGGATTACCCACAACTTATCTTTCTCCTCAATCAAAATGTTAATTATAGGGGCTGGTTCGAAAGAGATGTTAGAGTCCCCAAAAAACAAAATTTGGTTTGGTGCTGATAGGTACCAATCAAATTGTCTGACATAGTCCTGAGGGGACAGACTTAACATATGCATTTAAAACAGTCAAAATTAGTACAGAGGGAAAGGTTAGCTGAATCCCCATTAGCTCTAGTGAAACAATTGATAATTGTTTGTGGGCACAAGCAATGGTATTCTTTACAAATATGGCTAATCCTCTGCTAGTTCTACCTGAGTTCCACATAGCTATTGCTTTAACACTATATGATGAGTAACATTAATAAATACCCTGGGGCAGATTTACAACCCCTTGCGACACTTTTGCGCTGGCGATGCGTCACTTTCGTGACGCAACGGCAGCGTAAAAAATGCAGCAAATTTACAACGTGACGCATCTAGGGAGATGCGTCACGTTGTAAAGCCCTGCGTGACATTATACCGGCGTCAGGTATAATGTATGCAGGGCGGGCATTCCCATGCAGGAAAGCCTCATAAAAGTGATACAATGAAATCTACAGTAGGACACCACTGCATCAAAACCTTAGGCCTGCTTGAAGCAGGTGTAAAGAGTGACGCAGTGTATTGGGAATAGGCCTCAACATGCATTGCTGGAGTCGCGCCGTGCTTGGGACACCACTCCAGCAATGCGTGACTTTCCGCCAAAAGATGCGTCAGAATTTCTGACGCATCTGTCAATCCTAGCGCAATAGTGCGCCGTATTGTAAATATGGCGTATCTATGGTGGTGCAAATGGTTTTTCACGCAGGCGCGGGGAAACTGACTCATCTGTACAGATGGGTCAGTTTCTTGTAAATCTGCCCCCATATCCATAGCCCATGTCTCTTGGAGAATGCAGACATTGCTTCCGTCAATAAAGGCAAACAACTAAGGATCAGAAAACTTGGAATAGATCCCAGCCAGATTCCAAGAGATTATGTACAAACCCAATTTAACTTCTGAATCCACCACAGTTGCACATGAAGGAGCCCCAGTTCCAGGAAAGCAATTGACATCAGTGTTAAGATTAGCTATGCTGGGCTCCAGATCTTGATTACTTATGTTAGGAAAGTTGGTGGCGGAAGTAACACTCTGTGCTTTAGTCAAGGAAAACCTCAAAACTGAACAAACATTGTTTAGGGGGTGCCCTTGTAAGGAGAGTACTTCATCTAGTGCAGGGTTAAGCTGGAAATCGAGAGCCCCAGATGGTGGACAAGTTGTGTGTAATGAGGGGTTAGTGGGTTTCTTAAGTCAATCTACATCTGTCAAAATTGATGGCAGACTCCCCCTAAGTCCATTCCAGGCTGTAAAGGAAGATGAAGGACTCTGCAGCAGGCAAGAGCTTTTGAAGTAAAATTTATTGTAATGACAACACCTACGACCGATACAGGCGAAGGACTCAGCGAACACAACAAATGTTCACCAAGTCTTCGCACCCATAGGTCCAACCTCAATCGTGGAACACCATTGTAAGCGAATACAATGAGCGCATGGTACAGAGCACCCACTTGCTACAGCGGCACACGGAGTCCTTACATACCACAATTTTTCCCTCCCTTCGGAGAGAACAATCACGACAATCATAATAAAAAAAACTGGTATAATTTGTAACACCACAACACAACTTAAATGCAACTAAACATTGGCAATCTAGGTGGGGCGGAGCTAGCCACGTAGAGAGATGGCAGCAACCTAAGCGAGCTCCTCTCAGACGCCTTAAATATCCTGCAATATCCTACATAACAGAATCTCAACAACTTAAGAAACGTGAGACCTGAATATACCGGGGCACGGATGCCAGTATGAACCAGGAAATAATGATTTGAGGCACTCTACTGTCTGTGACACAGCACGGCGGGACCGAGGCCTGGCCTGGAGAAACCAAAACCAGGGCAGCGGACTGCAGTAGAAAACGTGGCCGATACGCAGAGCACGCAGTTCGGTCGCGACGCAGATGCCCTGGCCGGTACGATCGGAACACAACAGATAGATGGTCCTGCAACAACGAGAAGACTGCGGCCTGAACGTAGGGGAATTGCTGCAGAAAGAGCAGTAGCAAAGGAACAAGTGGCCGATAAAGAGAGAAGGCGCCGTCTTTGAGAGGCTGTACTGTAAGGAAACTCCGCAAAGTTATCGGCACCACACATGGGGGAGCCTGGAAGGAGAGCCTGGAATTGGTGTATGCCCCCACGCTCTGCTCCAAATATATTTTTTCATCACTGATTTGCAGCTGCCTGGTCTGTCTGCACACACAGGGAGTAAAAACCTGACTCTGCAACTATAGGTGGGGATCTGAAATTGGCTGGGCCGCCCTCGACTGCCCCTGACCTCCCTGCCACAACACGACCCGTCTCCGGATAAAATAAAGAAAACAAAGAGGGGAAACTGTCGCACCTACACACAGCAGAAATGCCTGAGACGACACACAGAGCCCAGAATAGAGGGAGGAACTGGGACAACCATAACTGAGAGTGCGAGGTGGCGTACGCCGAAATCCTGGAACTACACAACGCATAGCAGGGAAGTAGAGGTGCGACACAACAGATTGCCCGGTAAAGTTTTCCCAACATGTAACCCTGTGAGCGAGAAGTTTCACTGCGCTCGAAGCCGGGTGGCACCGGCTGAACGCCTAGGCCTGCGCAACTGACTGTCAAGTTTATAACACATCATCAAAGGAGGCGCACCCAAGCTGCTGAAGCTTCTGAACTAACTTCATCACGCACCTGATTGGAACAATTTTTCCATTGAAGTGCCTGGCGAGAGGTCAGACACAACTGGAACTATGGGCAAGACGGACAGAAATCTGCCGAAACTCACCTTTGAACAGACAAAAAAACAATCAGATCAAGGAGTGGAAGACCTACCACAGACGCAGCCGGCAACAGGTGCAACAGGAGAGGTCGCAAATGATGATGTACAGTCCATGTTCACCACGATTCAAGCAGCACTAACAAATATTGACAGCAAAATAGACTCTCTGACGTACCGAGTAGACCAGATGTTAGAACGCCTGGAAAAGCACACGGAAAGACTTGATATGGCTGAGCTCCGAATCTCTAAAGCTGAAGACACTCAGGTGCAGATGGAAGCGAAGCAGGGAAAAATGGATAAACATCTGGAGGCCTTAACAGCAAAAGCAGAAGATTTGGAAGCAAGGTCCCGCAGAAATAATATCCGCCTGACGGGCATATTGTAGACTATGAACACTGGACCTATGGAATGATATGGCGAGCAACTACTCATCTCAATGCTGGGAGGGGAGACGTTCTCAGAAATATTCATAGTCGAGAGAGAGAATAGATCCTTGGCACTAAAACCACCAACTGGCTCGAGATCAAAACCGATCATAGCATGGAAATTAAATTGCAGGGACCGGGACGCAGCACTTTGGAAAACTAGAGAATTGGGGAAATTGAACCACGAAGGCATGGATATCTCTCTGTATCCCGACTTTTCAAGAAGTTTGGCCTGGCAAAACAAAAACTGAGAGATTTAAACATACCATATGCCATGCTCTACCCTGCCAGACTTAGGATCACGGACAAAGGGAAGTCAAATATTTACAATGAACCCCAGGACGTTTTGAAGTTCCTCCAACAGAAAGGTCAACGAAGCTTGTGTAGGAAGTCTCCAAGAGGAGATCCGGAAGAACAATCTACTATGTCAGACGTTGAATAACCACAAATGACATGTATCTGCAGTCACCCCACTAAAAAATGCAGATCGCTAACTGATTTACATAGTCCAAAGCTAAACAAAGGGAGGAAGCTGCTGCGCAAAACAGCTCAGGCAACATCAATAGTCCCATGAACGCAACTTTTGTTTAGAATATTGAGCGCTGCTTTCTGGACATGGAGACGGCGTGCCCATGGTTAGAGCCTGGTCGCGGGACACAAACGCTATGAGACAACAGATAAGGGAATACCCTACTAAAGCAATGCTAGGCAAAAAAAAAATGCTTGATAGCTCATTTTTCGTTTTCAGGTTTCTTATGTCTCACCATTAATATTGGCAAATGTCTTATTGGTAACACTATGCAGGTACGATGTACTGTGTTGAGATTCTTGATACATATGTTGACAGGGTGTTCGCCCATGTGGGATAGTCCACAGGAAATGGGATGGCAGTTCTCGCCCCTCTGTGTGCACCACACCAGTTCATTCTTTGTTTTCTTCAATTTTTTGAAGGAGGGAGGGGAAGTTTGGGCATTATGGTAAACCAATTTGGGATTGGCTCCCCAGCATGGGACGGTGCGGAGTGGAAGGGGGGAAGCGGATGGGAAGGTAGAAAAAGTCTGGTCAACATTAGGAAATTGTACGTAAAATGTTTTAACTACACTTGGAATTTGCAGTGCAGTCGATTTCACTATGTAGAGGAAGATAGGTATGGCCGACGCTGTCTCGAATATCCGAAAACTAATGTTCATAACGTGGAATGTGAGCGGACTTCAAAATCCGCAGAAAATACGTAAAGTACTAGCATACTTTGATAGACATGGTGTAGATGTTGCCTGTATACAAGAAACATATCTTACATCCATAACCAAAACACAGGTGGGCACAAGATGAGGGATGTACCGCATGGCGTCCTCATACTCTACGTATGCTAGAGGCGTACTACTGTTAATTATGCGAAACACACCATTCCAGCCTATTTACACTATTAAAGACGACCAAGGCCGATATGCTACAGTGCAGGGGAATTTTGGAGGTACAGTACTGACAATAGTCACGTCCTATGGTCCAAGCATTGATGATCCCAATTTCTATGCAGACATATGGTCTAAACTTAGGGAACTACAGAGTATGACAATAATATGGGGTAGGGACTTCAATACATGCCTGGACCCAGCCCTCGATAGATCAACTGGAAATGAAAGGTATGGTAAACAAGTGGCCAAGGTACTAAAAGAAGGCATAGAAATGTGGAGGATGACTGACATATGGAGGCTACGACACAGTGGGCGCAAGGAGGGTACATGCACATCAATGTCACACAATACATGGTCAAGGAAAGATTATTGGTTGCTCACACAAGACGCTTGTACGTGGACAAAGATGGTTGAACACCTACCTAAGACGCTATCAGACCACTCACCAGTTTGCCTCACATTAGAGGTCCCTAGATACATACCCAGGCAATTCACATGGAGGATGCAGGGGAGCGTTCTTTTGGACCAAGGGTTTTGCAGTGACCTACAACAAGCCATAAGGGAGTATTTTACAGAGAGGGTGGTAGACCAGGGCGTGCCTTGTCCAGCGAAATAAGGCCGACACCCACAGCGTCCTACATAACACAGATCATAGATAAAGGAAATAACACGCTATACGATACCTCATCAATTATGTACTGTTTCAAAGGATATTATCTCCAACTCTATGGGAGAAAAACAAATGCCACCCCAATAGTAGTTAACCAATATCTACAGGATATAGCTCTTGCATGGCTGTCAGACACTCACCAGAAATTCTTATGCTATTATATAACTAAAGATGAGATTATAGACGCGATAAATTCCTTACCAAATAGCAAAGCTACTGGGCTGGACCGGCTCCCTGGAGAGTTCTACAAAACATACCAGGATCTGTTGATACCACATTCAGACGAAATGTATGACGAGGCATATGAAGAGGGTAGACGTCCTGCTTCGCTAAGAGAGGCACTCCTGGTTGCGCTCCCCAAGCCATACAAGGACTTAACTAAATGTGACTCTTATCGTCCGTTATTGTTAATCAATATTGACGTGAAGATCCTGGCGAAGGTTATTGCAATCAGGATACAGCTCCTGCAAGAGAAGCTAGTATTGCCTGATCAAGCTGGATTTGTACCAACTAGATCCACCACCCAAAACAAACGCACCATATTTGCACTGTATCATCACCTGGACCCAGAGCTACCAGCGGCAGCGGCCCTCTTGGACGCTGCGAAAGCTTTTGATTCAGTGGAATGGTTATACATGATCACAGTATTACGCAGAATGGGCTTTCAGGAGCCCTTTCTGATATGGATAGAACTATTATGCAACGGCCCCATCGCTAGAATTAGAATAAATGGACATACATCTGATCCCATCAGCATAAGTTGAGGAACGAGACAGGGCTGCCTGCTCTCACCAATTTAGTTCACATTGATTTTGGAGCCATTAGCTTGTAAAATTTGCCAATTCCACTCGGAAGCTGCATTACAGTTTCATCTCCGCCCCCTCAGCATTTCACTATATGCTGATGATATGGAGCTCTTTACTCGCAATCCCAGTATACATTTAAATAACCTTATAAGAGAACATGTTCGCTTTGAGCAATATTCGGGTTTGCGAATAAACTGGGACAAGTTGGTGGTTATACCTCTTACATTAGCCACAACTCAGCCGGACTTAGATTATCCCCTGAAATGGCTTACCGACCCAGTAAAGTATTTGGGCATATGGATAGAGAGGGATCCGGAACTGGTAATAAGAGAAAACTATGGAAGGGAGATGACCAAACTTGAAGAACAGATAGATAGATTGATATGGATGCCCCTTTCGCTAGCAGATAGGATAGCTCTGCAAAAAATGATAGTTCTGACTAAATTTTTATATTTATTTATGAATATTCCTATCTGGCTAATGCAGGCAATGTTCTCTAAACTGAGATCGACCATGCAGAAGTTAACATGGGCGGGTAAACTGGCCAGAATAAGCTAGAATATATTAACGAACCCGTACTACAAGGGAGGTTTCGGGGCGCCAGATTTACAATTATATTTTTATTGCGCACAAGCACAACAGGCTCATTATTGGCTACTATCACACACGTACATACCATACATGGCAGTGGAAAGGGACAGTGCACAACCAATCCCTCTGATAGCATATGTGTCAGACCCAAAGTCCTTTACTAATAGAGACACGATTCAAACCGTGCACTGCACCTCAAGAGCATGGTATACACTAGCATGCCGAGCACAGAAACTCCCCATTTATGCTTCCTCACTCCCTATCGCAAATCATCCAAAAATATCAGTTACGCAAGAGACAAAAATGTTACAACTTTTGGAGGAAATTAAACTATCCAAAATGGCAGATGTATTCCCACATGGCAGATTCATCAAAAGGGAGGATCCAACATTAAGCATACATAACACACCCATGAAGCGGTTTGCCCATTTGAGGCTACAAATGGCAATCAGGGAGCTATATACCTCATACCCAACTCAACGCAATTACGAGCATTGCAGACACTATTGGCAGCACCTACTCGCCAAAAACTAGTTACACGCTTAAACAACGCGTCACAGTCAGAGCAGGGCGGGATCATGAACAGATCACCTAGTAAGTGGGAAGTGTTAATAGGAGACAACATAGATGAACGGGATTGTGAATATAGCTGCATGCAGCTATAGTTGATGACATCAAACTGCAACTTGCGAATAATCCACTTTAAATTCTTACATCAATTTTACAATACCCAGATTCAGTTACATAGATATGGTCTTCGATCACATGATAAGTGTTATAGATGTGAAGCCCAAAATGCAGACTTCTTGCACATGGCATGGGTGTCTCCACAGATACATAGGTATTGGCAAGAGATTACGGGAGCGCTCACAACTATGTTATCAGAACTGATACTGAATGCTCCACTGGTATGTTTACTGGGAATATACAAACTCAAGCCTGTAAAAAGACGGAAGTTCCTGGCTGTAGCACTTCTGTTAGCTAAACGCAATGTTGCTATTAGATGGGGCAGCAAACGTCCCCCGAGGTTCAAAGACTGGCTTAAGGACATGTCCTATTGTAGAGAAACCATTGAAGTGTATGCCGAGGATTTGCCTCAGGCATCAAGACCCCGGGATTTCTGGGAACCCCTGATGCAATACCTCCAATCTATACAGGCAGCTGGTTGATGTATTGTACTGGTGCAGCATTAGATCCGTATGAAATTAACGCTGGCTTATGGGTGAGCAGAGGAAAGAAATGCTGTCTAAACTTGGGTCTAGACATCTATTGAATCGTAATTTGGATGTTGTGAATCTTAGAAATCTTGGTAGCTGTTGGAAGTTCAAAGAAGTTTGAAAATATGTATACTATCTTCCCTAGGTACAAAAAACACAGACGTATATATGATGTATAGAAGTGATGTAACTATATACTGCAATCAGCTGTTAATACTGAAAAACTGTGCTTTGTTGATGTTGACTGGACACAATAAACAAATTTTGTAAACAAAATAAACATTGGCATCTACTGCAAAACATGGTCATCAAACTTGCAAGGCAATTTTCTTAGGTGACTACCTACACCAATATTTTGCTGGGACCAATAACCATTTGAACACATTCCTTTGTGGCAGGAAGAGTTTCAACACTAATTGGTGGAGAGATCACTTTGAACAAGTGATGTCCCTAGAGCCGCCCTCGTTTGCACACACTGAAAACACCTGAATTTGGATCCTGCAACCAACAGGATCAATCAAGTTTTTCGACATCCAGTTTTGTCAATTTCTTCAACAAGCTTGCTTGATAGTCTGAAAGACGCACAAGCGACCTCTTGTTCCACCAGCCCTTATTCCGGAGGAGTGCTGAGCCTTTGCTCACCTTTTTTGATTCTTAATAAGGAACCAATAATTTATTCCCAGATCCATATTTATAAAACTTTTGCCATCATCCAGCCTCAATTTGATGGCATGCTGTTTCTGCATCACCTGAGAAATAACATGTTTACTCTCACTACTTGCACTTTCAATACGATGTTTGGGCTGCAACCATTCAGGACATAGGTCCGTGTGTACCTTCTTTCCTCTTAAGAGGGTAAAAGGTGGCACCCCAGTTGTGCAATAAGGCGAAATGTTATACGACCACACTTTGGCATCAACAAACTCTTGCACGTCCTGGGATGACGACATAGCTGCCTGTATCCCTTCCTTCACTAATCTGTTTGCCCTCTCAACCAACCCGTTGAAAGACTGAGAATATAAGGAAACTTTGAAATGTATTACATTGTTGGCTGCCAAAAAGTTGCACATTTTGTGAGATACAAAGTGCGTGCTGTTGCCTGTCAAAATCATGGTAACCCTTCAGTTGCAAACACCCTCTTTAAAAACCTGATTGCATTGTCAGTACTAGGTGCATCACAAAACATATGATATAACCATTTGGAATTATAATCAATCAACAAAAGGAGAAATTTGATGTTACCAGGCAAAATATCATAAGGACCTGAAAAATCCAACCGAACCTTGCTCCAAGGTTTGTGCAGAAAAGGAACAGTGTGAACAGGAGTATCCGTTAACGTCCACCTTTTTTAAGACACCAGACATTCAGCACATGAGTCTACCCAAAACGTGACATGAGTTTCTAAAGAAGGCCACCAATAATACAACTTAATACGTTGAGATGTCCTAGAAATACCTAAGTGGACATGATGCGTGGACTTGATTGTGGTAAATAAATATTTACCGTCTGAATTTCTATGCAGTAAAGTTCAATAAAATAACTCAGTCGAAAATAAGAGGCAAAATCCGTGATATCTGAGTTTCAAAATGGGTTTTATTCCATAAAATGGAATGGTTCGAACCAGGGTATCATGTTCCTTTCACCATAAAGGATCAGGAAGGGATAGAGCATACTTTATTGACAGAATACAACTTTTATAGTTAATACATATAATGGTGAGGAATACAGAAGGCGTAACAGCTGAGAGAAACGAGATAAGAACACATGTGCGTAACAGAAAGGCGTGCACGAGGGCGTACACAGAGGTGTGTGCTAGAAACGTCACATGAAAGTGTCACAAGTGGGTGGATACATAGTGGAATCTTGCAGTGTCAGCAGAAATCTGTAGCAAGGATGCGCGCGCAGCAGCATGACGTGTGACTGACGTGAGGCTGGAGGGTGCAGGGGACTTGACATTTAGCACTAGAGGAAAGAGACAGAAGTCTGGCATGTCAGATCGACTCGTTCCGAAATCATATCTAATATCTTGTGTTTAGGGAACTATATTATCTAGAAGGAAAAGGTCTCTCGGGCAGAGGCTACTCTATACTGACTATTAATGCGTGCATATGTGACTACGTGTCTGCGTGTAATGCGAGGGGCCATGGGCCTACCATGGTAACAGGAGCAATGAATTACTTGCATGGAGACAGAGAGGCCGGGCCCTTTGCTCTGCAGCCGGGGAAATGTTTATCTATTCTGCTAGACTGGAATGTGTTTTCGAGGAGCTGAGCTCGGCTATACTGATAACTTGAAGGTAAAATACTGTCTTTGGCAGGCAAGCAGGCCGAGCCGGGCACCGCTCGCCGCGCAGGGAGTAGGACAGAGGTCAGGGAGACATCCCACGTTACAGCTTTCAGGAGGCAGAGAACAGAAAGGGCTCGATGGCAGAAATCAGGGCCTAGCTCTGCAGGACTAGGAAAAACGTGAAAGTGCACCATGAAAAGACGTTGGCAAGGCATACTTAGGAACTGAATTATCGATCCATTCATGGTGGATCTGAAAGAGGACATGTTAACGTTAGACGCAAATGTATTTGCGTCTTCATAGCAGGTCGAGGAGGGAAGTTACATGCACTTTAAGCTCGTACATGGAGACGGTGGGGTTCACGTTAGGGGACACAATTGACCATAAAATTTTATATTACCTCATTCCCTCCTTGTCCCCTACGGACCCTTCATGATATATCAATCCTCATTAGTCCATCTATTTGTTCATATAACATCATTTGCTCTTCCTTTTTCAGGCGGGATTTGGAACGTGGACTGGGATGAGGAAAACATGATGTGGCGCACAAGCCGCAAATCGCCGGCCCACATTGTATACATAGGCAACAACTGAATACTATGAGAAGGGCTATTCCGAGGAAGGATAGGACTTTCCAACCCCAGGCTTATAACACGCTCCAGAACCAACCGGACCAAGTCCAGGTACCTGGATTCTGATGTATCTGACTTGCAATCTTATGGAGACGCGTGATGGCTTTATATACTGACGGTGCGTTTTCTGGAATGAAAACACAGCAGCTCGATCCGATGACTCTACAGGGGAAACTCTGTGGAGGGGAGCGCCCTACGGACTGTGCTGTACCTGTAGACCGTCGTGGGACTTCGTGGGACCAGGATAACTGCCGACTCCTTGCCGGACCCGCTGCGCGGGTCCCGCTTCGACTCCTGCCTCTGTGGGGCTCATAGACTGTGAGGAACTGTGCTTCTCTGTACCGGCAGGGCTGCGAGCAGCTTGGCAGGGACTCAATTGACCAGGAGTCCCTGCTCGTCACAGCTGAGGCCGCTCTCCCTGCCGGTCACGCCCCCTGCCCTGATAAATCAGCCCTGACTCATTCGCCAGCGGGAAACTCTGTGGAGGGGAGCGCCCTACGGACTGTGCTGTACCTGTAGACCGTCGTGGGACTTCGTGGGACCAGGATAACTGCCGACTCCTTGCCGGACCCGCTGCGCGGGTCCTGCTTCGACTCCTGCCTCTGTGGGGCTCATAGACTGTGAGGAACTGTGCTTCTCTGTACCGGCAGGGCTGCGAGCAGCTTGGCAGGGACTCAATTGACCAGGAGTCCCTGCTCGTCACAGCTGAGGCCGCTCTCCCTGCCGGTCACGCCCCCTGCCCTAGCTCTACTTAATTGGTTGGGGTGACCGCTGCGCGGTAGCGCGCGGGAGCGCCCGGAGCTAAGCCCGGGCAAAGGGCGGGCCCTCTACGGCCCTCAAAGGCCGGATACGGACGGGACGGGCCACCCCCCTTTCGGTGGACACAATAAAGGCATATTTTCCATAAGGTAAAAACCCCTTCTATGTACCTTGTTTACATACTCTCTGATTTCTGCATACCCCACGGCACTATAGCCAATTCCCATCATGACCTCCAAGGGGGACCATACCACCGGTCAAGCGTGCGCTGGGGAAATGTATTCTTTAATAGATTAATTAAATCTTCTTTGTAAAACCAAGTATACCATACTGGAAACTCCACCCATGACTAAAAGTGCTAGCACCCCCATAGACATGGCTACCCCTCCAGATCCCCCAACATTAACTAACTTTCCCCGCAACCTGTCCATGTTAAGTACTGAACTTTCTCAGGTTTCCTCTGCAAAACGGAACCTTAACGATGTTAACCGTGGTGGAAATAAATCCCAAATTGAAAAACAGTCTTGTACCCCATCCTGTGCTAATTCCCCAACGATTCCTTTGATCGCTGAATCCCCCCAAGTACAAACACCCCCCCCTTCTCCATTTACTACCCCTTATTGAACAAATGGTTAGTGCTATGATAGCCCCACTGTTAGAAAAAATTGTCTTCTTAGGGGATAGGCTCTCTGGGATAGAGAAAGCCATTAAGTTAAACCTGCAGGCTGATAAATGTAGTGACGCCTCCAATTGCCCTAAGACATTTCCTACCCGCCCAGGTTTAAATCCGCCTGTGCAGGAAAAAACTTGTCAACCAAAATCTATTGGCCCTGGTACTCCAGGGAAACAAACAGCTAAACATCCTGTAAAAGTCCCTCTTTCTTATCCGGCCGCACCCAGAGCAGGCCTAACTAATGTGCACTCCATCCACTTACCACCGGAAGCGGCCCCCTACGTGTGCATCCTTGCGGGTGTACCTCCCCTTTCACATGGCAAAATTGAGAGACAATATGATCTGCTTCATAAAACTAAATTTTGGCTGTCAAAGCATAGGCCACTGCCCCGTAATTTATATGGAGCAATTAGGAGCGTTAGAAGGGTGGGCTGGTTGGGCTCTCTCCCCAAGGATGTGGCTGGGGATTTGGTACTTGTGCGTTTTAGAGATCGAAATATTGTACCTTATTTGAAAACCTGCCCGCCCCAAGTAAGAGATGGCCCAATATCTTTATGGGACTTACATGTTTTCTACCCCATAAAACCGTGTTTCCCTCCCTGAATATCTGGAATGAATTTAAGCTATTATTTATGAATTTCTTCGATACTGCCTAAATTTTTATGTTTGGGACTCTATTTTACTGTATTTTGGTCTCTTAAAATGTATTTTAATAATTGGTCTGTAAATTGTATCTGTTGCAAACTTTTATGGTTTTTTTCAAGAACCGAATAAAGTATTTGATGATGATGACTCTACAGGCTCCGCCCCTATCGGCCAGGATGACGTCAAGGACAAGACGATTTTGAAGGACAACAATTCTCATAGCAGACTGTTCCTCTGTTAAGTTGCCTAGGGCTAAAGTAGTTTCATTCACTACTGCTTCGAGGGTTCTGGTCAAGTGACGTATTGCTTTGCTATTGAAGATAGCTCCCAAATAGGGAAAGAAACCTTTATTGAAATCTGTATATTGTTCTAATGCCGTTTTAGTATAGTCGACAATCGGGAGATCTCTCTTGTGTCTATTAGGTACTAGCCGGGAGTTCTTATGATAATCAGGTGGAGCTAGAAAAACGGGTGGCAGAAGGAATGCAATGTAACATGTCCCATCCCAATCTAGTGGCAAACGTATATAGGCTGTATGACCACAAATGAAATAGGAATGTCGGGTAGCTTTGAATGTAGACTTGCCTTTATCACTGAATTCGATCACAGTAGTACATTTACTATGACCTAGAGGTACTGAACCATTCTTTCTGACACATAATTCGCCTTTGACGGGTAATACTGACATAGAGGGTAAGTCTGGTCCTGTATCAGACTGGACATTCAGAATCATGAGGTTAAGTGTATAATTACCTAATCCATATACTTCGTTTTCTAGATCGGTCCCTGTCCTTTGTGGAAGACCCTCCTTGTTAGGGTAACATGCTTTATGCAGAACTGTGTTCAGATTTCCCCATACCCAACTGCCTTTGTAGACTATGGACGCAGAGTCTAAAGAATATATTAAACTAAACCAGGCACCACAGGAACCATTATATGTGAACGGATACGGGAAGAGGGGCAAGACTCCCTTGTATTTCTGATAGGGAGGAAGTCGGCCACATATCCAACAATTGGTAGCATTGCTGGTCTGATGAGAATGATGTAACATACTGATAAAAGTATTGTTGCGCAGCGCAAGCCGGTAAGACAACTCATGCGGGGGTAATTCGCTGAAGGTATGCTCGACAGTGCTATTTGGAAAGAAATGTGCATGTATGGAAATAGGGAAATACATGTGTAGCAGAAAACTTGCAGCAATAATCGTAAGACTCAGAAAAAACATAATCAATAATGTCACAATACAATGACTACGAAGAGATTTACAATATTCTCGTTTCTTGAGCTGTTTCTGTCTATCTCTCTCTCTATTGGGGTCTGGCTTGTACATGTCAGGAACCTGTCTAACCGCTTCACCTAGGGGAGGACGTAAACAATTAAACTGTCTGACTTGCTAGACCTCAACTTTGAACGATACTCCTGCTGAGGAGTTTTCTCTGCCAGTGGGAGTGTTGAATCAGTCTTTAGGATGGGGCCGGGCTGGGAGTCTAACTCTGGCTGCAGTCCATTATATTTTTTATATGACTCGAGTGGCGCCAGCCTTTGCGGCCCTCCACCTTAACGGCTGTCCTTGTAGTCAGTAAAACAAGCTTCGGCTCTTGCCAGCGGGGCTCCAGCGGACTCTTCCTGTCGAAATTTCGCACAAAAACGAGGTCTCCCGGTGTAATCTCGTGCGGCTTCACCTCGGTATTGTCGGGAAAGGCTGCAGCTACCTGTGAACGACAAGATTGTAGTGCAGACATCAAGGAGGCAAGGTAATCTGTCAACATGTTACTATCAACATCTGTTATTTTTCGAGGCAGAGGCGTCCCCCACATATTCGGTGGCCTACCAAAGACCACCTCATACGGGGATAGCCCTGTTCTAGAGTGTGCAACCATTCTCATATAAAACAATGCAACTGGCAAGGCGACTATCCAGTCTACCCCTTTCTCGGCACAGATCTTGGCAAGGCGTGTTTTCAGTGTCTGATTGTGGCGTTCTACGAGACCTGCTGCCTCGGGATGTCGGACGCAGTGGAATTTCCACTGATATCCTAGCAGGAGTGAAACCTGCTTCATTAATTCGGACGAGAATGGTTGGCCGTTATCTGAATACACGACACGAGGCAAACCGTACCGTGGGAAGAATTCACGAACCAACTGTTTGGCAGTGGTCGGAGCAGTGTAATCTGGGACTGGATATGCTTCTGTCCAACGGGAAAGTGCGCATACAATTACGAGGACATATTTGAATCCTCGACATCGTTCCATCTGGATATAATCCATCTGGAGGACTTCAAAAGGGTAATTGGGAGGATTGAATCCACCTTGCTCTACAGGGATGCTTTTACCTGGGTTGAACTGACAACAGATCATGCAAGTACGCACTTTCTGTTTTGCTGCTGCTCGTAAATGTTTATTGTACCAGAAATTCTGTAAACTGTCTAACATGGCTTTTTCTCCCAGGTGTGCTGGACTGTGTGCAGTGTTGATCATAACTTGAACCATAGAGCCGGGGAGAAACCATGTGGCTTTTCCCTTCGTCATCCATCCCTGATCTGTCTGGATCCCTCCTAGTTCAGTCCATTTCTTTATTTCGTCTGGAGTAGCATGTGTCTGTATGTCAATTACATCTAGTGCGGGATCCTTAATTGTCATGCAATGTGTCGGTGTCGGAACTATTGTCTTTGTCATGTCAGCTGCATGTGTATGAGTCAGAGCTGTGTGTTTCGCGGTTTGATCGGCCAGATCGTTACCCTGGGAAATGGTATCTGTAACTTTAGTATGTGCCTTGCACTTCATGATAGCTATGGCTGATGGCAAATGTATTGCTTCCAATAATTCCTGAATGAGGGGACCATGTTGGATTTTGGCTCCGTGAGAGGTCAAGAAACCTCTTTCCTGCCAGAGTACACCGAAGTCGTGTACGACTCCAAATGCATAACGTGAATCTGTGTATATGTTAACATTCCTGTTTTTGGCTATTATACAGGCTCGGGTCAGAGCAATGAGCTCTGCAGCTTGAGCAGACAGTGTATCAATACGGTGTGTTTCTTTGACTTCAGTTTCAGTGGTCACTGCATATGCGGCCACTAATTCTCCTGTGCTTGTTCTC
Source organism: Lissotriton vulgaris (assembly GCF_964263255.1). Lineage (NCBI taxonomy): Eukaryota > Metazoa > Chordata > Amphibia > Caudata > Salamandridae > Lissotriton > Lissotriton vulgaris. Next base: position 51,450 of record NW_028244980.1, read on the forward strand.
ATACATGAACCATCCACGTAAAGTGTCAGGTCTGGGTTAGTCAGTGCAACATCTGTCAAGTCTCGTCGGAGCTTTGTTACTGCATTAATGATCTCTATACAGTCATGTGGAGCTGGATCTGTAATGTTCGAGGGTAACAATGTGGCAGGGTTGAGTATGTTACAGCGTCTGATTTCTATGTGTGGCTGGAACAATGTCAATTCATAACCTGTCAGTCGTGCTATAGTCAAGTGTTGAGTCTGTGTTCTGTTTAAAAGAACCTCCACAGAGTGTGGAACTTGTATTGTCGGATTCGGGGCAGTACAACTCCTGGCTTGAGTGTCACTCGGTATGGTGTAATGTGCATACAACCTACATCAGTTGGGCCTTTCGCCCACAAATGTTCTGGTACATTTTTCAATCTGTCATCAAAATCTCGTAACACATAGTGACCCTTGAAGTCACGTAAAAACAGTCTAACTCCTTCCGGAGAACAACATATTACAGCTCCTAGAGCTTTCAGTGTCTTGATACCTAACAGGTTTTCTGGACATGACTTCGTGAGTAGTAAGTCTGTAGTGCGTGACAATGGACCAACTGCTAGGGGAACAGGTTTCGATACTTCATTAACAATAGGCTTTCCTGAAAAACCAAGGGAAACATTCTGTGAGCCTGAGAGGGGTGCCCCTGGAACCTCATCGTGACTTATTGTTGTTCGACTTGCCCCTGTGTCAATCAGAAACTTTCTATCCTTTCCTAATACTTGACTATGTACATAAGGACCCTCTTGATCTACAGGGATTTCAATAAGAGGCAAGCCAACCTCCTTCTCTAGGCTGTTTCATGTGTATCGCTCATAATCGGGGTAATCAGATTGTGCATACTGGTACATCTGCTGTGAAACTTGCTGTGTCGCGGCAATGGGCTGTGGACGTGGTACCGCTACTGTCTGTCCTGTCTGTTGTGGAGCAGGCATTGGCTGGGCATTCTGTGTCTGCTGAACTTGGTGTTGGACCTGGTCCTGTCTAGGCTGACGTGGTCTCTCTTTAGTTTTTCCTGTTGCTATATTGTATTTCAAAACCGTACATTCATTCACATAGTGACCTGGCTGTTTACAATAGTTGCATGTCCCTTTAACGGGAGCTGCCGTATTATTTGACTGTGTCATACCCTTTTTCTGACCGTCAGCTGGAACTGACTGAGCAACTAACATTTTCATTTTCGTATCTTTCATACGTCTCTGTTCGTGGTCTTGTTCTTCTCTAATTCTATTCTGGTGATACTGTAACATTTGTAACATTTGGGATGGCGTATTTGCTTGCCATGTGCTTTCGACTTTATATACACGGTTCTTAACCTGTGGCAGGGAATTCTCTACTAATTTGGTTACAAAAAGGTGCGGGTATGACTCGCTACTTGGTTTCAGGCCACTATTAATAATAAAACATTTCTCGAATCTAGAATAAAAATCACTAGTGTCTTCATCGTATTTCTGTTTACAGGCTGAGATTGCGTCCCAGTCTTCCTTTTTCGTTGTCAATAATCTTGGCAAAACATGTACAATTAATCCTGGTAATGCTTTAGCTTTCGGCCCAAGGCCTAACCCTGGAGTACGTCCATTTTCCTCGTCTTCTATTTCGGTCCAATTAATCTTTTTATCTCCCACCTCCCATTCTTTCTCTTTGAGTTTCTCGTAAATGCCAGCAGGCAACAGTACTTTTAACATTTTCATAATATCTGAGTACGTGTAGTCACCCATGAGTAGCATATCTTTAATTTCTCGGTGAAAACCTGCAGGGTCTTTATCGTGACAGGGTACTAGTTTCTTCATTTCTAGCAATTCTATTTTAGTGAGGGGTGTATATACAAATACACGTTCTAATGTGTTATCGTCTTTTCTGACTGGATGTACTTCCCGTAAGGGATTCTGTCTATCAAAGTAAAACATTTTTCTTTCTGAGGGTGGTGGAGCTGACATAAACTGTGGTTTCAGAAAAGCACTATACTTGTGTCTATGTTCTAGAATTTCTTTAATTAAATCAGTACCTAGGCCTCTCCATCTATTAGAGAGCAGTTCTACCAATATGTCCGGCAAGGGACCTGGATCAGAATGTTGGCTCTTAAACAACGTAATGAGATGCTGAATCATGTATACACTAGCTAATTTCTGTTCATCAGGGGAAAGGTTCAAAAACGTCTGAGCTACTGCATCATCATTATATGTACTGGAATCGTCAGCTCATTATACGGCGGACCGGGCTAGTTCTTGTTCATCCAAGGAATTGAGTACATGGTACCCCATTCGATCTTGAAGTATTTTATCGGTAGCCTGAAACAAATGTTCAGGAGTCCTCGGATTTGACATGGCAGCGTGAAAAAGTCTCTTGCTTTCTGGACGTATCGGACGTATTGTATTATTAAAGGGTCTTCCCTTACCTACATATGCTATCATTTCTCTAGCTGGTAATTGCAATGTTTCTGCTGTGGTCTCTGGTTGTTCGTCCTCCTCCGAGGATTTATTTGCATCTGATTCTGCTTCCCTTTCAGCTTTCTCTTTTGCATGGAATATTACTATTTCTTTACGAATTTTTCTGTACATGCTCTCTATACAATTTTGTTTATCATGTTTTCCGTCTGAAATATTCTGACTCCATGTAGTTAGTACCTTCATCTCTTCTTTATTTACACCAGGCCGATCTCGTTCTCTTATAAAACAGTTTATGAGGAATCTTAATAGTAGACTTTGAATGTCTACTTTCTGATGCGCCATGGCCTCCTGAATACATTCCTGACCCTCCCCCGTCTGAACAAAATGATATATCCTGTCTAGATTATCTATCATTCCTGGAAACAGAACTAAAAAGTCTGCAGCACGTCTTATACGTATTGAAGCTAATAACATGCAACCATCTTTGCCTGGTATGGGGTCGTATCTACAGGTTACGATAAGTTCTCTAAGCTTATCAGTTGTAATCGGTTTTGGAGTACGTTGCATTGCTAGTTCTCTAGTATTTAATCGATGTACTGGTGGCGGGGTATGGTAACCTCCTGATGCACCTCCTGAAGCGGAGGCTTGAGCATGATCTGTCGGTAGGGCCGTGTCAGGCCCAAAAGGATTAAGCGGATTAATAGGGAGTGCAGGAAGTGGTGGAGGATTATTAGGGGGTTGACGATCAGCGGGTGGTATACGTGCAGGCGGGACATTAGTATATTCGGGAGCTACGTCGTCTAAATAGGAAGAAAGGAATATGTCTTTTGCGGTCTTGTGACGTAATTTAGTCGGAACCAATGGAGGGGGCAGATCTTTCGGTATTTCCGGGGTGGCCTTAGGCAAACCCTCGGCCAAAAGAGGATACATACCATTCACAAGGGTGTTTCGTTGTCTGTCTACTTGCTCTGCTTTAACTCGTATTCCTTCTTCAACTAGCGCGTTTTCTCGGGCTTTATCTGAATCTTCTCTATGTTTCTCTGCTTTTCTGAGTTCTTTCTCTGTACGTCTATGAGATTCTTTACGCCACAATTCTATAGCGTCTTTCTGAGATTGTCTGGCCTTCTTTTTCCATAACGCTTCTTCCACTCTAATGATGCAATCTGCATCCCATGTCCCTGTAACGGGCCATCTGTATCTCTCGTCTAGATTCTTAGTATAATCGGCCCATAAATCTAGATATAAGATGGCATCTAAGCCATGCTTATGATACATAAAATTTCCGGGAGTATCCCTAGGTGGGACAGGAATCGCTTCCTCTAATATCCCTTTCCTAGTTCCTATCTGTCTTAATTTGGAAAACAGTGGCATCTTGATATTCGGTACTTAATACTTACTTGAACCTGAACACACTTTTAACACAGAAACACAGTAATGTATATCAAACAGTCACTCATACCACGACATTATTCACATAGAAACATTTTGAACACATTTTGACTAAGCTTGAATTCTATAACGAAGACAAAAACTGAACTGTTGAAAACACTAGTTACTTGATATACTGCTAAACAGTACTGATACACCGCTAAAACAGTGCAGACCGGGTCTGTGTACCCAAACCCGTCTTGACCGGATGCATAGTAATGCACCCGTCTAGATGCGTCCCCAGCAACGGTACTCACCGGGAAGCACGGAACGGAAGGCCTCGGAAAACTCGTCTGGACTGGACCGGCCTTGACTCGACTCGACTCGTGACGTCACAGGCACGTCGGAACTGGTGGGCCTCTTAACACCTCGGATCTTGCTCTCTTTGCTAGGCTCTGGTCGGGATCCTCCGCACTCCTTACCGCCTCGTCTGGGTGTCGATCGCAGTCTCAGTCACCTCCGTTGGCCAGAGGGAGATACAGGAAATCCTGCGGGTACGCGTAATTGTCCGTCTTGGCTGTGGCAGGGGGCTAGGTTTGCAACGCACCGCCGGCGCGTAAGGTGGGGGAGGGGTCCCTATTCGGGCGCCAAATTAATGTGGTAAATAAATATTTACCGTCTGAATTTCTATGCAGTAAAGTTCAATAAAATAACTCAGTCGAAAATAAGAGGCAAAATCCGTGATATCTGAGTTTCAAAATGGGTTTTATTCCATAAAATGGAATGGTTAGAACCAGGGTATCATGTTCCTTTCACCATAAAGGATCAGGAAGGGATAGAGCATACTTTATTGACAGAATACAACTTTTATAGTTAATGCATATAATGGTGAGGAATACAGAAGGCATAACAGCTGAGAGAAACGAGATAAGAACACATGTGCGTAACAGAAAGGCGTGCACGAGGGCGTACACAGAGGTGTGTGCTAGAAACGTCACATGAAAGTGTCACAAGTGGGTGGATACATAGTGGAATCTTGCAGTGTCAGCAGAAATCTGTAGCAAGGATGCGCGCGCAGCAGCATGACGTGTGACTGACGTGAGGCTGGAGGGTGCAGGGGACTTGACATTTAGCACTAGAGGAAAGAGACAGAAGTCTGGCATGTCAGATCGACTCGTTCCGAAATCATATCTAATATCTTGTGTTTAGGGAACTATATTATCTAGAAGGAAAAGGTCTCTCGGGCAGAGGCTACTCTATACTGACTATTAATGCGTGCATATGTGACTACGTGTCTGCGTGTAATGCGAGGGGCCATGGGCCTACCATGGTAACAGGAGCAATGAATTACTTGCATGGAGACAGAGAGGCCGGGCCCTTTGCTCTGCAGCCGAGGAAATGTTTATCTATTCTGCTAGACTGGAATGTGTTTTCGAGGAGCTGAGCTCGGCTATACTGATAACTTGAAGGTAAAATACTGTCTTTGGCAGGCAAGCAGGCCGAGCCGGGCACCGCTCGCCGCGCAGGGAGTAGGACAGAGGTCAGGGAGACATCCCACGTTACAGCTTTCAGGAGGCAGAGAACAGAAAGGGCTCGATGGCAGAAATCAGGGCCTAGCTCTGCAGGACTAGGAAAAACGTGAAAGTGCACCATGAAAAGACGTTGGCAAGGCATACTTAGGAACTGAATTATCGATCCATTCATGGTGGATCTGAAAGAGGACATGTTAACGTTAGACGCAAATGTATTTGCGTCTTCATAGCAGGTCGAGGAGGGAAGTTACATGCACTTTAAGCTCGTACATGGAGACAGTGGGGTTCACGTTAGGGGACACAATTGACCATAAAATTTTATATTACCTCATGATAATGTCTCCTTTGAGACTTTCTGGAGGGATGAACAATTCGAGACACATCACCATGTCATTGACAAGAGATAGTTCAAAAGCCACCAAGGAAAAAGCCCTTTTTCACCAGTCAACTTTCTACTCTCTGGCCATCCCTTTACAGTGAACTCTTTGACTTGCTTGAGATTTGTGCCCTTGTTATAAGCTGCAAATTATGATTGCTCTGTTACAGCGGAACACTCCTTGACTGCATCCACAGCTGCCACTATACATTTGTTTTCCTCAACATCAACAGCATCACACTCATTAGATAAGGCCATATGTGATAAGCAGTCTGCCTTGAAATCTTTCCCTCCAGTTATATGCTTAATGGAAAAGTGAAACTCTAGTAGTTTTGACAACAACCTCACAAGCTTAGGTGATGCATTTCCCAAACCAGTTCCACTCAGTGTGTGCATTAGAGGTTTGTGGTCAGTAAAAACTTCAAACTCTCGACCTCAGGTGTAACTTCTAAATTATCAGTCACCCACAGAGAAGCCAAAGCCTTGCGCTCAATTGTGCTATAATGTGTTTCAAACTGTCTAAGCATCCTGTAGGCAAAGGCTACGGTATGTTCCTTGCCAGAAACCCACTGTCCCAGAACTACTCCTAATCCAGTGAGACCTGCATCCACCATGAGGAAGCATTTACAGTTATCCTGAAAGGCATGCAAAGCAGATGCTTCAACAATTAATTTCTTGACTTGCACTTATTCCTTCTAATGGTCATACCGCCATGTCTAACTCACCTAAAACATTAGTTATATTCTTCAAGTGTGTTTCCCAATCAGAAGTGAACACCAAAATGTTGTCCTGATAGGCCTTGACCCCCGGGATGTCTCCAAATAATTGTCCATCAATTTTTGGAAGACACTGGCAACAGAGACCAGCCCTAAAGATAACCTGAGATGTTTGTAAATTCCAAAAGGAGAAACAAAAGTGGTGAATTCCTGTGAATCAACAGTTAGAGGTAATTGCTGGTATGCTAACGTAAGTCAATGATAGAGAAAAATGTGGCACCCCCCCCCCCAATCTAGCAAATAGTTCTTGAATTTTGAGGAGAGGCTGACAGTCAATCAAGATGATTTTGCTCAAAGAACGCAAATCAGCACATAACAGGACCTCCCCAGACGTTTTCCTTACTACTACAATGGGGGAAACCCACAACTAAGATTCACACGGTGCAATGACACCTTCATCACACAAGGATTTCCGAACTGACTTAAGTTCATCTCTTACACTCAGGGGAAAGGAATGCACCTTATGAACAACGGCTTGAGCTTTGGCTTTAAGGTGGATTTGACGCTGGAAACCCTTAACTGTTTCATGTTTATCAGCAAACAAGCTTGGGAAACAGTCTAACACCCCCTTGATATCCACAGTGCATTCTTCGACCCCTACACAACCCACCTGGGTATCTTCGTCAAAATGACCAACCTCATGATAGCCTTCAGGTACCTCTCCCACAACGATGGGGTGATCTGAATTTGGAACTAAGTACAAACCTATTCTCGCTAGATCTTGCCATCCAATTATGTTGTGTCCTTTGATGGCAACGTCAAAATTTGTATGAATAGACCTTCCCAAACATTCCAACCTGGACATGAAGTATCCCAACATGTCTATATCAGATTCGCTGAATGCTTTTAGATTTACACATCGATATGAGTTAAAGTGACAGTTTCTTTTCACCGGTTCTGCCACAACTGATAATTCAGTTCTTCCAAACAATGCATCACACCAAGGCCCTTTGACCTTCTTGGTACCGAAAACAGCATTGCACTCCACAGTCAACAGCACATCATGCAATTGCTCAGAACACCCTACAACAGCATCAGCTATCTCAACGCTGTTAACTCTTGTGGCTTTTCTCCCAGATCTATACATCCCTTGGAAGTGGCCCATTTTCTTACAACCAAAACAACCAAAAATGCCGATACTGATAATCATTGAAATGACTTTGCAAGGCACAAAAGCTAATAGTCAAAAATGTGCCTTGTTTAATCAATAAACTTTATTTCTTTCAAAATGTCATTGTTTTTCCTTTATACACAATTTTTCAAAAGAGAAACACCGCCACAGTTAATAAGAAAAATCAAAGAGGAACACCAATCAAAACTTTAATCTATATACACCTCTATCATACAAACTGTATACAAACTGTATAGTGTAGTGTATTGTGAGTGAAGAATTGCGGCGTGAATGTGAAAAGATGTCCGAATGGATGTGTCAGTTTGTATGATAGAGGTGTATATAGATTACATTTTTGATTGGTGTTCCTCTTTGTTTTTTCTTATTAACTGTAGCGGTGTTTTTCTTTTGAAAAATTGTGTATAAAGGAAAAAGAATGACATTTTGAAAGAAATAAAGTTTATTGATTAAACATGGCACATTTTTGACTAGTAGCTTTTGTGCCTTGCAAAGTCTTTTCAATGATTATCAGTATTGGCATTTTCGGTTGTTTTGGTTGTTATGGGCTCAACCTTACTGATTAGAGCCACACCCATTGTAGTTCTACTGCCATTTTCTTACAAAACATGTATTTCTTGCCCAAGTCAGGGTGAGTGGGATTATTGCTAAGGTGTTATTTGGACCCACACCTAAAGTATCCTTTCCTAAAAGGTTGCTTAACAGGTCTACATACTTTCACTACATTCACAGAGTCTGCTGTATTGTCACCAGAAACCTTCTCAACATTAACAGAATGTTCATTGAGAAGTGCCGTCTATGTGATCATTTAACATTCAATGCTTTTTTTAGCAATACCGATTGTTTCCATAAGCGTTGGCTTTCTGCAACTAAGGAGGCGTCTCTGAAACTTCTTAGAGTAACAAGCAAAGACAAATTGATTCTGAATATAAATGTCAATGTGAGCTTTAAACCCGCACGTCGGTGCCAAAACTCGTAACGCCAAATATATTCATCCACGCTTTCATCTGCAGCACCACCTCCTAATGAAAAAGTTATGCCTTTCCAGAATTATGCTTGGCTCTTGATCATATTGTTCACCCATGCGAGCCAATGCCTCCTTGTTATGCATCCCAATGCTCACTATTGCCTGCGCTTCTTTGAGGCGGGGCATTGGGGCAATAGAGGGTAAGTTGTGAAAATGTGGCTGAGCTGTGAGTCCTAGGAAAGCATATAAAATTGCTACTTTGCATACGGGCACAAACTTGACAGCATCGATTGCGACCAGGTGACTTAAAGATTTTTACACATTGCTGCCACCTAATGTTGGGTTTTCCTGGATGTTGTAAGAATGAGGGAGGTTGCGCAAACTGTTGGGAGGTTGCTATGATGCAAGCAAGAAAAAATACAATATGGGTAATGTGTGGTGATTAGCTGCTAGCAACCCGCTGTCCTCCCTGAATAGATCGATGCAATGGTCAGTGGCTGGCTGGACTGGCTAGCCTGAGGACGGACACAGCACATGAGATTGTGGACACCCTTTTCCTGCTGCTACTGATAGTTTTGTGGCTAACAGAGTACTCACGCCGTGAGAGGATTGAACTAATCTAACGGAAGCGGAAAAAAGTCTTCAGAGTTATGGCAGCAAAGGGCGGTAAAGGGATCAAGGCTTGTGCTGGCATCGGTGTGGGTAGCTCTACAGGTGGCAGCCCCACACCTGTGGCACGGGCAAACCTGAACAGGGCGAGCGGGAGCACCGGTGAAGTTCAATAACTGGCTGCTACGGGCAGATGATTGAAAAAGATCCTGGAACCAAGAAGGTATTGGGAAAACCAGGTCGGCAGACGGAGGAGGACCTGGTGCAGCACACTCTCATCACTATGTTTGGTAATATGACTGTACCAGAAGCTACAAGTAAGGGGCAAATTTTCACTCAGATACACATGACACCCGGGACAGAGGAGAGCGTGTATTGTGCAGAGGTGGGCAACGAGAAACAGGCCTGATGAATGCAAAAATTGTACCCACAGGAAACTTGCTTCCTGGCCCAGATGAGTGTGCAGGTGGTAAGGCAGAGAGAATAGATGACCACTGTGTAGCCTTAAAATGTATGGATAAAAAGGAAGGCGTGACAGCTACTTCAATGAGTGCAATATTGCTCCAAAAGCCTGCACATCAACAGGGGAAAATGAAAAACTGACAAAGAGAGATATGGTGAGACTGGGGCAGCAAAAACACGGGATACGGGATAGGGGAGACATTTTTCTCTCTAACTGACGAATCCGATCCCTCTGGAAAAGATGACATTTCTTCGAGTAGTACTGAAATGGGTCTGGAAACAGATGACTCCTTATCAGGAGATCAGCTGCAAGCAACCTAGAGGAAGAAGAGTACAGGGGGCCGTAAAAAGAAAGAAAGTCAGAGATGGCCAGTGGGGAGAGAATTGAAATGGGATTACTCGTACACGCTGCCTGTTCAGGATGAAGAGGCAACGGAGGGTGCAGACGAGATGGCAGAACCGGGAGGCCAAGTAAAAGAACCTTCACTATCACTGATTCTTTGTTCTATTCAGCAGATGCAGGGGAAAGTAAGGGTGGATGGTCACAGGGCCAGAATTGCCAACAAAAAGGTACAAGCTGGGATTATGAATGTTAATAAAAAAATACAGGAAATTTGCTGAAAGGCTGACGATGGTGGAAATACAGACTGAAACCCTCGAAGTGGAAGTCGAGGCATTGAAGGAGCATAACGCTGGCCAGAAAGGAACTCTACCAGATATCATGCTCAAGCTTGAAGAGCAGAAAAATAGGCAGGGGAGAAATAACTTGCGCTTTTTGGGGGTACCAGAGGTGCAAGGCAGTAATCCAAGGCAATACATTGTGAAAGGAGGAGGTAAGATTGCTGGGGAATGGGCACAGGGTTCAAAAAAGTCCTTATTGTGGGCTTTTGATACACATTTGGTTGTATGGCATTACAACACAGGCTTTTACCCCGCATGCCATTACAACGCGGGGATTACAATGAAAGTTGTTAGAACGACTTTCGTTGGAGGGCACTGGATAGTGAAATAGTTTACTTTTCTATTCCAACTCCAGGCCACGTTGACAGTGGGGAAGGTGTTGGATAGAAAATTAAACTATTCTCTATCCAACAGCGCCCTCCAGCGAAAGTCGTTGTAACGACTTTCGTTGTAATCCCTGAGTTGTAATGGCAGTGCGGGGTAATCCCCGCATTGTAATGGCTGTTCCCCTACACATTTATAGATGAGCAAGCTGAGGATTGGATCGATAAATATCTGTGGCCTGAATGACATTAAGAAAAGACAAATGGTTTCCCAAGGGACGGGATTAATACAAGCCGACATGGTTTGTCTACAAGAGACCCATGTGGAAGGAAGACAGAAAGATCTTTTGAAATACCAGAGATAAAGCATAAAAGAAGCAACTTCGCAGGGTGTACGTATTCGGGGGGTGGCAATTCCGACCCGCAACAATGCTATTCAATTTTCTTCAGTAAAGGTAGACACAGCAGGGCGGTCGGCCATCGCTAGCTGTAGTGCCCCTGGCTCTTTTAAATTTACATTATGCTCTCTTTATGGAAGTAGTACAGGGCTCGAAAATTCCACTCGACCGCTCGTATAGTCGAGCTAAATTTAACAAGGTCGAGCTGTTTTTAGGTCCTACTCACCCTTTCTGCGAGTAGGAAAACAAACCAACTTTTGTCCTCTATCTGTGAAAACAGAGCAAATGTGACAAGATAACAAGATTTAAAGGCATTTTTATAACTCACGAAGTTAATGAGCAATAAAGCTGCCTTTAAATCTTGTTATCTTGTCACATTTGCTCCGCTTTCACAGAAGGAGGTCAAGTAGGTTGCAGTTAGGTCGAGGACATTTTTAAGGTACTAGTCCTGCAGGACTAGTACCATTTTTTTGATTTTTCGAGCCCTGTAATATTGATGATCTAGCCTTACTGGGGTGGGTATCAAATGAATTGGTGCACTGGGAACTGCCAATTGTGGTATGTGGAGATTTTAATATCAATCTTCATAGTGACTGGAAATTGGGGAAACCATATATTGGCAAAAAAACAAAGTCTACCAGACTCTATGTAATATGTGTCAGGAGCATTGGCTGTGTGATGTTTGGGGAGAACTAAGACTGCAAGATCAAGCGTACACATATTACTCTGTGCCCCATCAGAAACATGTGAGATTGGATTTTTTTTGCCTCACATACAATCAGACAGAGAAGTATAATTGAGAAAGCTCCTAGATATCTTTCAGACCACAGTCTACTAGTGTTGGAGATACAGGGAATGGGGGATGAGGCGAAGCCACGCTCATCATGGATGTTTGAAAGAGCATTATTGGTGGATGAGGTAAACATGGAGCATATGAGGCGGTGGATACCAAAGTTTCTGGAACGTAATCTTGGATTGGCCTCCCTGGGCATAGTATAGGAAACACTAAAGGCAGGGGTATGAGGGGAAACACTGCAATTTGCAATGAGGCAAAACAAAGCTGAGAAAGTTGAGCTTCAGAACTTGCAAAACGGGTTGGCTCAAGCTGAGTGCAATCTAATTAAGGCTATACAGCAGAAGGGAGACATAGAAACAGCCAGCTTAGGGGTAATAATAAGCAAGACTCCAATAGGGGAGAAATTGTTAAAGAAAGCAGTGGATAAGGCAATCGTGCACCGCAAAGAGATGTATGAATGTAGTGAAAAGATGGGACATGTCCTCGTGGTAAGAACAAGGCAGAAAGCTACCAGAAATGAAATCAGGGCAATTAGGGACCCTGCGGAGGGATTGAGAACGGGAGGAGGGAAAAGTCAAACCGCTTTCCGTGCCTTTTATCGAACTCTTTATTTAGAAGATCTGGTGGGGGGTGCACAGAGTGTAGAACAAATAGAGCAAGACCTGACACAACGTGCTGAAGTTCTCTTGACGGGAAAGGAAAGGGATCAGCTAGATCAACCTCTTAAGTGGGAAGAAATAGTAAATGCTTTGTCTAGTCTACGAAAGGGGAAGACAACGGGGCCAGATCTGATTCCCACTGAATTTTACAAGGTCTTCCAAGAGCAACTGAGGGATATTATGAAGGCTATGTTTGTGCAAATCATTGAGGGGCGGCTCCACCAGCCGCCTTGGGGAGGGCAAAGATCATAATCTTTCCTAAAAAAATTAAACCTACGGGCGAGTTAGGGTCTTATCGGCCAATTACCCTTATTAATGGGGAAGTGAAGATTCATTCTAAAATATTTGCCTCTCGCTTGGCACTAGTGTTCCAGAAGATTGTATCCCAGAGCCAACATAGGTTTGTCCCAGGTAGAAGCACCATTGAGCACGTCCGTAAAATTATTACACTTCATGACGTGGAACAGGTGGCAGGAGACCCTATGGCAGCAATTCTTTTGGATGCCGAGAAGGCATTTGATAGGATCTCCTGGCAATTCCTGTGGGCCAATATGTCTTGGAAAGGGATTGGTGAACAGTTCATCCGGGCAGTGAAATCCTTATATAAAGATCTAAAGGCAAGAGTGCTGGTGAACTGGGGAATGACTGAAGCATTTAAAATAACAAGAGGCACGAGGCAGGGTTGCCCCTGTTCCCTGTTATTGTTCGCCGTTTACATTGATCCCTTTCTGAAACATCTGGAACATTTACCGAATATTCCTCCACTATTCGATACTGGGCCCCTAGAAAAGGTTGTAGCGTATGTGGATGATGTGGCATTAGTCACTACACAACCTGATATTGCTATGAATGCAATTGAAAATGAGGCCCAACATTTCGGTTCAGTATCTGGTTATGCCCCGAACAGGGACAAAACGCAAATAATTGTTAACTAGTTTGCCCCATGCATTTATAAAAGAGTTGTAAAAAAAAAACATATTTGGGAGTGGTGATCAATGTTGAGATTGATGAGATTGTTAAGGAAAACTTGGAACCATGTGCAGCTGAAATGAAAAAAGCACTTAAGAGGATGGATAATCTACATCTTACCCTCGTTGGTCGAGTAAATATAATCCAGATGATCTATTTCCCTAAGGTGTTATACTTTTTAAGAGCAATTCCCCAGACCTTTACGATTATTTGGTTTAAAAATTCAAAAGTATTTTTTCACAGTTCTTATGGGCCTATGCAAAACCTAGAAGGGTGATTAAATTCTTATAATTAGTTAAGGAGCGTGGGGGGTTGGCCTTACCGAACATTAATTAATTAATTAATTAGTTAATTAATTGTGGGTTTGTAATGCGCTAGAATCGACTCCCGAAGGAGTATCTCTGCGCAGTAGACCGCTAGGGAACCCGTCCTGGCTTTCCCTGTGAGATGGTCCCTACTGGGTATCTCCAAGGTGAAACCAGGCATCCCCGGCGTATGTGGGGGGCCGTTGTGGAGATGAGGCAAGCTAATGCCCAGAGTTGCCGAGTGTGATCCCTGGTTACAGTAGGCACCGAGGTGAGAATTATCGAGTCCGCCAACCCTGGTCCACGGCCCAGCCGCGTCGGGAATTGAACCCTGGTCCCGGGCCGTCCTCTGCTCCCGGGTCTGCCGCCTCTAACCAGTGAGCCACACCACTCCACTCCATTAGAATACACTGGTGGTCAGCTTCGATTATACCCTTGTTGATTGGGACTCCCGGGGTGAAAAATACAAGTAGGAACTACCCATATGTACAAGTAAATTCTCACGACATAAGAGGGTGTCTATGCTGCCATGTCAATTATGGGTACTACAAAAGAGTGCGCTTTAAGACTCTCTTGGCGGCCATTAGGGTATGGTCAGCGGTACGACGTTTGGTATGGTTAGCAAAAATAAATTATTATACCCCATGTGTACAGAACGCAGAGTTGCCCAATATTTTTAATGACCACTACTTTCAGAAATGGATAGGCTTCCGTATAACACAGGTTGGATGTCTTTTCACACCAGGAGGTTTAAAGTCTTTTGATGGAATAAAAGAGGAATTTCCTCTATCTAATATGGATTTTTTAAATACCTACAGATAACAGATTTCTTGTTAAGAAAGGCAGGAGGTATGCAGAAATATGACAGCTGTCAAGTAGTGGAGAGACTAAGCCAACCCGAGGCACCAAAGATTAGACAAATGTATGCATTACTAAATAATAACAAGAAAGACGATTTTGAAAATGCTCAGCAAAGTGGCAAGAGATGTTGGGAATAACAGATGATGACTTTCAAAAAGCAATTTTTAATACCTTTTTAATGCCCGCTAATCTCCAGGCACAATTTTATAAAACATGTTTTGGACTGTATTACACACCTTATCGGATCGCTCACTGGGGAGAGGGGAAGGGCACATTTTGTCCAAGATGTGCACTGTATAAAGCAGATCAGATACAAATGTTCGCCGCTTGCCGGGAACTCACCCCGCTCATACGAGAAATAGAGATTTTTCTGAAGGGAAAATTACAGATACAGGTGAAAATTACCCCACAGGTAATAATGCTTGGAATACATAACTTGGGTTTAGAAGAAGGTGGGGCCTTGATTTGTATAGCTATGGCAGTTTATAGAATAGTCATAGCATCGGTATGGATTGACCCTAATCCACCAACCTTTCATCAATGGCAGGCCCGCTTATTGAAAACTTATAGTCTTGAGAACGCTATATATGATCAAAGGGATATTAAGGCTAAAAAGAAAGGAAGGTAACTTTGGAAACTCCTCACTACGTGGAGGGATCAAGTGGAGTAATAGGGTTTCTGGGATGATTTATCGTTAAGGCATAAAGCCTCTAGAGCCTTCACATTTGCACTTTATTTAAATATTGCACTAACTTTGCTGTTAGAACTTGGCGTAATGATGCACCTGCACTTTGGGAGCTGTTTTTAATTAAACTGAGAATAGTGGGTGATTCGGGTTAAGATAATTATGGCTGAGAATGTTATAATGCCTGTTGAGATTTTATATATGCTCTTTATTGAAATGTTGTTCCTTAATAACATGGCTGTTATGAACCAATGTAAGGTAGTATTTGGACGTTAGGAGATGGTTTGTGGAAGAATATGGGAAGAACAGGAGGATTATATCTTTGCTAGATAGGCAAAAGTGTTGAAAGGTTTTCTGCAAATATATTCTCTCAGAATCTGGCACTTTGCACTTTATTAACTAAGCTGCTACTTTGCAAGACGGTGGATTGAATATGTATAAAGAGTATAATATATAAGACAAAATGTATGCACTGGCATTTTATAATAAGAAGAGGGGTTGTATATGCAGCCCAGATGATGAATATGTTTGCAGTGTCACTTTTTCTTTGATATTTATTTGATGTTTGATAAAGTATCCTTTCTGGGGTTATAACCTTATCAAATATTTTGTACAAATGTATAATGAGTCTAATGTAATGTATGCATTTGCACTTTATATCAAGAAGAGAGTCTTAATGAGGGGGGTTGTGAGGAATATTTATGTATAGACATCCAGGTGAAGTTCGATCGCTCATTCGTAATAGGCCCTGATAAGGTTCTGTTTAATGTGAAAAAGCTGCTATAAAAATGTAATAAGACTAAGAGAATTGTAAAAGGAAATGGACTTTTCATTGAAAATACAGGACTAGACACAGGAAAGATTTCGGATAAAGGACTTGTTATAATATAGGTGTGAAAACCCCTTTAGGCAATCAGGCAATTGTTGTTGGTGTAAGGATAGGGTGGGGGTGGTATTGGCACGGGGGTACAAATGGTCAAAAATATGTGTGAGATCTCCAGAAGGAATCGGAATGGTTTTGGCATACTGTCTGTTTTCTCACTCAATAGAAAGATTTAAAAAAAGAAAAAAAAGAAAATGGGTAAAGTGCAGGTATTAATAAAACAAACGAGGAAATCTTCTATAACATTAACGGTATCACAGTCAAAACATATGCAGGGACAGCAGTTAATTTATGGTGAGCCTGTAACCAAGAGTGCAGACTTATACGTAGACGACCAAACAATGAATTTGTGAAAAGGTGTGCCTGTCACCGAGATGACAGGTAATTCAAATTTAAAGGTGAGCCCTTCACCGAAAGTCTGGCTCATTGCTTGAAAAAAACAACTAGAACAGGTGTACCTGTCACAGCGAGTGCAGGAGAGTCTGGATCCTACCTGTGTCGAAGATATTTGCAGGTGTAAGCACAACAAGGGAGTCAAATCAGGGCCTTAACCTGAAGCCCAATCCAAGATGGCCACCTGCATGACGACGTTCACGTTGTAACGTGATGACGTTGTCGTAAGGTGATGTACAGGCTGCCCAAACCGGTGACATAGTAAGGCAGGTGAGGCAGGGACACAGCCGAAGGCAGGCAACTGGTAGGAGAAAGCGCCCCACTAGGGATCAGGAAAACCAGCAAGGGAACCAGACAAAATGCCACAGTTGCCAGATTACTCCGAAGGGCCCTATTAGTCCTGGCATGGCATGAGGCAGGGGCAGGCTGGTAGGTATAATTGAGAGTGAGGAAGTCCAGGTCGTTGCCAAGATGTAAAGGAGAATGGAACAAATGTTCACCAAGCCTTCACAACCATCGTTCCAGCCTCGATCATGGAACACCATTTTAAAGTAAAACAGTAAGCGCATGGTACAGAGCTCCCACGTGCTCCAGTGGCATATTGGGTGTTTTCATATTACACAGGTCTACAGTATTTAAACTGAATACTCAAATTATTTATTGACTACAACCCCCAGGGACCCCAGTGCAGATAGTATTAGCATTCCCAAGGATAATCAGCAGATGTATGTTAGAATTGCTGCTTGCTTGATTATTCAAATTTGAATTTGGTACAGAACCAAGTCTAGGCTGGGAGCGAGTCACGTTCCCCAGAAAATTATGGTCTGCACTCATCATTGCACGTAATCAAGTAGTATCCAGATAAGGTTTAAGCCGTTGGGCAGTGACCTTATTAACTAGTGGCTGAGCATCAGCCTGAGTAATAGGTGCATTGGTATCTCTGGTCAACTGGAGTTGCTTTATCATACTCGACAGCTGGCAGGTAATGGCTTAAAGCTCCCCCACCTAGGCTTTTAACTCTATGATCAAGGAGATACAGTCAACATTTGGAGGAGTGGATGGGACAACTACAGAAACAGGAGTGGGCTTAGCAGGAATGGAGGAGGGTAATGAATCATTAGTGTGAGAAGTTGGCCTTGCATATGATGTCCAATAATTAAAGTGGGCACCTTGAACCCATCCAAACAACCCTTATGGTGATTTAAGAGGTCAAAGATAACCTTAGAAAGCTATCCTAGTGGTAGCTGTGAAGAGCAGCCTTCAGGCTTAGTCTTGAAGGAATGTTTAGCAGCTTGTTTTACCAGAATATAACCTTATAGTGTTAATTAAATGAAAGGAGAACCACACAGTAGTTATAAAAATATGTATTTATTGTTATAACACACCTTAAATACCTCACAGTATCTGCTACACGCAGATAAACACAAAGCACAGAATACTGTAGCACAGAAACAATCGTAAGTAGCACTAATACACAGTGGGCTCCAGGGGGAGACCAAACTATATACTAAAATAGTGGTATAAGAACTACAACTCGAGTCAAGACAGTGTCTAGAGGGTGTAGAATAGCTGGGACCCCAAGAAACCACCCAAGGTAAGGAGGACGCCACGGAGGATGGGTGCAGTGTGTGAACACAACTGTGTGCTACATGCAATTCAATGGGAGAGTTGCGGTTTTACAGTTTAAGGACCCTTCCCAGTGGATTACGAAGAAACCCTTTGGAACATAGAAGGTTGGTGAGCCAATCCACCCATGGATAACAAAGTACCAGGGTTATCTATCCCAGGGAAGCCAGGTGCATAGGGCTGGCATGCTGGCAGAAACCGCCGTCGTTCTCAATGGGAGTCTTCAAAGAAATGCCACACCTGGAAAGAACAAAAGTGTCAGGTGGAACCCACAGGTGGATTCTTGATAGAAGGAAACAAAAGCAGAGGGGACAGAGTCTGGGTCCCTCAGGAGTGACCAGGGGTAGGTAAACAAATGCCCACCGATGTCGGGTGCTTCGGTGTGAAGAGGGATTCCTTGACTCTACAGCTGCAGGGACCAGGAGATGTCGAGGATGACCAGGAGCCGGATACGAGCTGTCCCAGGAAGGATGTTGAGTGCTGAGTGGTCGGTATCCAGAGGGAGCACCAACAAGCCTTGGCAGCGGCAACCCACAAAAGAGGTCAAAGAAGGTTACATTCTGGCCCAGCAAGGACCAGGGGACTCCCCACAGTAAGGGGAGTCAGGGCAGGCCTGGAGCACCAGAGAAACCCAAGAAAATCTATGTTGTCCCTCAAGTGGGCCCACAGGCCGAAGGTACAGGAGTCGCGAGGGACCTCTAGCAGTTTCACAAAGTCACAGCTTGTAGTGCACAGAGTGCGAGGAGGCCAAAGTCCTTTGTACAAATTGTGCAAAGAGGTTGAGGCTATCGATAGTCCAATGCACTTAGTTGGGAAATGCCAACAAGCATATGCACTTGCAAAAGTATATGGTGCACAGGGGTACAAGTTATGCGGTCCCCACGAGGGATACTGCCCTCAAACTCATGGAGAAGCAGCTCGACCTCAAGAAAATGTGTTGCTGAAGCCTACGGAGTCCACAGGAGCCCTGAATCAGCAGACCGGTCAGTTGTGTTACGGTGCCTGCAAATGCAGTGGAGTGACTCCTTCAACCTAAGGGAGATACTTCAGTTGTCCTTGATGCTCCACAGGTCCTGCACGGAGCCTGTATGGTGCACAGACACAGACGATGCTTGGACAGAAAGGGAGACAAAGTTGACCCCAGTCCAGAGTGTGCAGATGGTCGAAGTTCTGTGGTTTCTTGGTAACCATAAGAAGCAGATCCTACTTTCCTACAATCAGTCAGCTCTAACAGTGGTAAAAACTGATTGATACAAGGAAGAACATCCTCAGAGGGGCACGAGAGAGATGAAATAACAGCCAAATTAGGGGTTCTATCTAAGGTCCCATTTGATGGTTCTGATATAGACTGTGTATTTGATTTTACAAACATACTGCGAGTTAGAAGTGTTTGACATAAGGGAGCCCGTAGTTGGCAAGACAGCAGGCACCAAAGATGGATCAGAAATTGCAACTCTTCTCACTCAACCAAAATGCCATTTATTAGATTGATGGCACAATTGCCCCCTGCCGCTGTCAGTGTTTTTTTTTTTATTCTCGAAGAAACCCTTACACCCTCCGAAGCTTTTCTTTTCCCCATAGTGGTACAAAAAGACGAAACAGGGAAAGACAAAATAGAGTAACAGCTTTCCAAAACCAGAAGGAAAGCCACCCACTGTTTGGTAATTACACAATGAGGAAAGCAGTTTAATCTTTGCGGGAAGTCCAATGGACCAGCCAGGGAATCATCTTGACATACAAAGAGAGTGCACCCGAATTATTTCAAACTCCAACAATGAGAGAGTACTTGTTCATAAGAAATTGGAGCACAAGAAAAAGACAAATATCAGTACCTTAGCTGACAAACATTAGTGGGGTGGCCCAGCCCAGTCTCCTCTGGACTCCTCCAGGCGGAGCAGGCCTGCAAAGCGTTTTTCAGCAAGTCGTTGGAGTCACTGCCCCCTTCTAGCAACAGAATTCAGGTAAGCCCCTGGCATGATGAATGAGGGGGGGTGTAGTCCCCAGCTCAGATGAGGGTCCAGGGGAGGTCACAGAGCCCAATGCAACACACCAAGGTCCTTTCAACTAAAATGTCCCAGACATGGGGTATGTTGGTTTTCAGTGTAAGCCAATGGATCTATTGATCTGCAAATGGTTTTTAGCCATGCGGCACAAAATGCCTGATGCTGTGCAGCATAAATAAAGTTTTTAAAAAAGAAAGGGAAAAATACCTTTGATGCGGCAACCAGCATCATTGTATATGTGCACGCACCACACATGCATGACCCTACAAAATTATGTAGGTGTTTTTTTTAACTAAGAAGAAAATTCCAAACAGCATTTTTTAGGTCTTCCCTTTGCAACGCAACCTTTTCCGATCGCTTAGACTTTTCAGCCAAGCACGTGCACGCCTTCCATTGCCTTCAATGGCAACGCGTGCACATCAGGAGATTCACTCTCGGAGCGAGCGCCGCCATCTGGCAGCAATTATCACTCCTGCGAGTAAATTGTGCCCGCCCCCCTCCTCCCACTTCTGCCGCGCGACGCGCTCGTGTTTGTTTTTTATTGTCTGTGATAACAGTAGCACGCTGTTTGCATAGACAGTGCTCTTAGAGTTAGGAACTAATGTTTCATTTCATCTTCTCTGTCCTTTGAACCAGTGTAAGCAGCGCATTTTCGCACGAGCCATTAGTTGCCAGCCCTTCCGTGTTGTGCATCGGAGAAAGAATTTCCGTTTCCCCAGCCGCCTCGTTGGTCGCGGCCTGGCAAGACTAGGAGAAAGAAGCTGTATGCCTGCCTTACGCTCTTCACGGTGTACATCTTTCTACCCGCAGAACGTCTTCAAGTTTATAAATATCAATCAGCCTCTGCCGAGAAGACAACCCAGCAAAATGTATGAGGAGGTAGGGCACTCAGTGGGGCTGGGTAGAGTAAGGACAAGGGGGAGGGAATGGCAGGCAATACTAGGCACAGTCTGCACGAGATCACCAGGCCCCTCTAGTGCCCATCATCTGTAATCCAAAGGAGAGCTGTCTGTGTCTGAATGGAGCGGGTCATCAGGAGAGGGTCTCACTAGAAGCTCGTCTCATGTTAGATGTTGTTAAATGTTTTTTTTTAACGTGCCTTGACACAATCTTAGTGAATAGTTAACTAATCAATTGCGTCTAAAAGGCAAGAGGTGAAGAATTGGATACCGTAGTTTAAATAAGCATTGGCAAGGTCATGAGGTTTGGTGTTGTACGCCAGCCTTTTGACGTTGGCAGTTCTTGTTGTTTTATTTTGTTACGGTCTTTGCAAAACATTATTGCTCAAGAGTTTCTGGTTTGCTGATGTCATGACCCCAGGGTCTTGCAGTCAGCGTCCAACCAAAAGTCGTAGCAGCTAGGCAGAGCACCGGCTCAGCGCCAGCCTCCGTTCCTGCCTTTTAAAAGGGATGCGGCAACTCCCTGGCTCTCTGGTCTCCAGAACTGCTCAAGCATTCGCAGAGAGCTCCAGGATCTGACAACACCATGAGCTCAAACTTCCTACAGTTGGAATGCCTTACTTAATATATTTCTAGAAGGCATGGCAGAGTGCCCGCAGAGGTCCTTGTCTTTTGAGGGGCAGAACAGCTCATGCCCAAGGTCCTACAATGAGTCAGCCACTTAACCCAGCCTCCGGGACTGAAGTGCAAGCATCTACCAGTCCTGGGTGAAAATTGTTTCATTAAATGCATTTCTGGGTTCCCAACGAAGGTAAGGGCAGTGTGAGTTACAGTAGCCTGACAACAACATGTTGCAGCTATGACCAGCTCCTGGTGCTCTGTGACCCATGCCCATCTGGAAAGATAAATTGAGCAAGTGTGGCTCGGGCAGCAGATGTGGAAATCAAACACTGAAAGCTGGAGCCGCGCGCCCACTGATGGAGAGAGATAAGGGATCAGCGGAGCAGCGATTCGATGCACCGCAGCATGATGAATTAAAGTACAGGGTATTCCCATGGACAAGAAAGGGATTGTTCCGTACTCAGCTCCATGCAGTGGGATTTGTAAAATATTTACCTTTGAGGTGGTGAGGTCACAAGGCGGCACCACTGCACCCAGAAATGCTCATCACAGGCCCTCACTACACTACTATAATCAGAAGAATTGATTTGAAGCTGTCGACTAGGATATTGTCCTAAAAAATATTCCATCCATCCATTTGGGTGATGCAATTGAAAGAAAAATAAGATTTTTTAAATGAATTACATCTTAATACTAAGAACTTCATCATTGGACTGCTTGAAAATTGCTGAGTTCACCGACCTCCGTAAATGTTTGATGAACCAGGTAGTTTGATATTCGAGTGAACCTCTGTGCCTAGACATAAGTCATGAAATCCAATTGTAAATATCAATTATTTAAATGCATGGACCATATCAATTAAGAAAGAAGGTAATATCAGTGGTCGTTTAGTGGTAGTGCATCCTGTTACAAGGCAACGTGACGTGATGCGAGATTCGGGGTTCGCAAGTTTGCAGCAGCTCATCGGTCAAACACAGGTCAGCTGGCCGGCACAGTGCCACCAACCCAAAACACTATTGCCCCCCCAAGCTCTGCTACCACGAGCCCTCCAAAAGCTTCTTGCCCCATCCACCCTTGCAAACTGGCAAACGGGCTATGACTCACCAGTACCTCGAGCACGTTTGTGTCCAAGAGGCAGCAGTGACAGGGGTAGCAAGAAGGAAAGAGCTGCAGTTAGTTATTCTCCCCATAGAGTAGAAGACGGTGTCCCCATCCCTCCTACCTGCTCCTAGAGACAGTGTCTCCCTCCCTCACCCCCATCCCTCCAACCTTCTCCTAGAGACAGTGTATCCTTTCCTCACCCCATCTGTCCAGCCTGCTCCTAGAGATGGTCCCTCCTTCCCTGTCGCCCCCTCCCACTCCCAATGCAACATACACTCCACACAATACCACTCAGTAACACATAATTACACGCCACATAATTACACTCTACTCAATGCAACATAAATATGCTCCACATAATACCACTCAGTGCCATATAATTACATGCCACATACTTACACTCTACTCAATGTAACATAAATACACTCCACACAATACCACTCAGTGCCACATAATTATATGCAACATAATTACACTGCACTCAATGCAACATACACTCCAAATACTACCACTCAGTGCCACATAATTACACACCACATAATTACACTCTACTGAATGCAACGTACACTCCACACAATACTACTCAGTGCCACATAATCATATGCTACATAATTACAAAGCACTCAATGCAACATACACTCCAAATATAACACTAAGTGCCACATAATTACTAACCACATAATGACACTCTACTGAATACAGCATACACTTCACACAATACCACTCAGTGCCACATAATTATATGCTACATATTTACACTGGATTCAATGCAACATACACTACAAATAATACCACTCAGTGCCACATAATTACATGCCACATAATTGTACTCTGCTGAATGCAACGTACACTCCACACAATACCACTCAGGGCCATATAATTATATGCTACATAATTACACTGCGGTCAATTCAACATACACTCCAAATAATACCACTAAGTGCCACATAATTACACCCCACATAATTACACTCTACTCAATGCAACATAAATACACTCCACATAATACCACACAGTGCCACATAATGATATGCTACTAATTACACTGCACTCAATGCAACATACACTCCAAATACCACTCAGTGCCACATAATTACACACCACATAATTATACTCTACTGAATGTAACATACACTCCACACAATACAACTCAGTGCCACATAATTGTATGCTACATAATTACACTGCACTCAATGCAACATACACTCCAAATAATACCACTCTGTGCCACATGAATACACGCCAAATAATTACACTATACTAAATGCAATATACACTTCACACAATACCACTCAGTGCCACATAATTATGTTAAATAATTACACTGCACTGCACTTAATGCAACATAAATACACTCTACATAATATCACTCAGTACCACATAATCACACGTCACAATTACACTCTATTCAATGCTACATAAATACACTCCACATAATACCACTCAGTGCCACATAATTACACACCACATAATTACACTCTACTCAACACAACATAAATACACTCCACATAATACCACTCAGTGTGACATGGTTACACACCACATAATTACACTGCACTCAATGCAACAGATTCACCCCACATACCACTCAGTACCACATAATTGCAAGCCAGATATTTACACTGTACTCAATTCAACATAAATACACTCCACATATTACCACTTTGTACCACATAATTACACGTTACATAATTACACTCTATTCAATGCAACATAAATAAACTCCACATAATACCACTGTGGCACATAATTAGCCGCCACATAATTACACTCTTCACAATGCAAAATAAATACACTCCACAAAATACCACTCAGTGTGACATAGTTACAAGCCACATAATTACACTCTACTCAATGCAACATAAATACACTCCACATACCACTCAATACCACTTAATTACACGACGTCACATAATTACACTCTATTCTATGCAACATAACTCCACTCCACATAATACCACTGTGGCACATAATTAGATGCCACATAACTACACTCTACACAATGCAACATAAACACACTCCACAAAATACCACTCAGCGTGACATATTTGCACGCCACTTAATTACACTCTACTCAATGCAACATAAATACACCCCACATACCACTCAATACCTCATAATTACATGCCACATAATTACTCTCTACTCAAAGCAACATAAATAAACTCCACATAATACCACTCAGTGCCACCTAATTACACACCACATAATTTCACTCTACTCAATGCTACATAAATACACTCAACATAAATGCATAATTTCACTCAACATCACGGTTCCATGCCACACAATCCAACTCCGCACATTTCCAATACACACCACAAAATTACACACCAAACAACATATTTAAACACCAGAACTCCACAATCCACAACGTACCTCCAATACACACCATATAGTGTCACCACCTGAGCACCAAACATCATTCACCACCACCATTTTGCATCAGCGCACCACCTAAGCATCATGTCAGTCTGCCCTTGGAATCTGGCATCTGTTGAATCTCCCCTAGTGTCCGTCCGCTGCTGGTGTTCTAACTAAATTACTGTTTTCCAACCTCCACTTCCCGGTTATTGATTTCCCACTCCCCCATAACAAAAAAATTATAACAAACAAGCATCAGAACAGGCAGGAAGAAGTTGCCAGCAGTGCAAGTACAAAAAAATAAAAGACATTTTTTATGTTAAAAACGTTTTTTAATCAGGTTTTTCACTTGTATATAATGTCATCTTTGTTTGCATAAAGTTACCAAAACTGCTTAACACTTTTTATGATAATTTTTCAACATAATGCACAGCAGCCACAGTGCTCCAAAACATAGCCAAAAGTTCTGGCTAAACACATAAGGTCCTAAAGGGGAGACCTGAAATAATGGAAGGTTAAAAGAAAGGATAATGGTATATGAGTAAAAGGGTGGGTGGGCGAAAGGGTGTGTGGGTTGGTAAGCGGATGTACGGGCAAAAGTATAGTTAAAAGACATTGTGGGTATTGAATAGATGGATAATAGATTGGAAACTTTGGTGAAAGACTGGTTGAGAGAAAGTAAAGCTTAATCATGGTGGCCATGGGTGGATTAGAATGAAGGGATAAATGAATATCTGGATTATTTAGATGAATGTTCAAAGTAACTCTTCTCATCGAGAGAGGCATGCTGCTCACCTACTTTGCTTTCTAGGTTTATGTAGGGTTATCATTCTAATCTAAGGGTTCTAAGTGGGGGTATTTTTTTTTGTTCTACTCCCTTGACTTACTAAAATTGTTAAGTAGTTCAGATGTATTCCACCCATCATTCACCCCCCACCACCGCGCCTTGAGACCCTAGCGAGTGAGTAGCGCGCTTTATAAATTACTGATTGGTTGATTGATTGACCACCCATGACATGTGTGCCACCTTTGACTGAAGTGTTGTATGAGTCATTTTGTGACTGCAGTGGTGACTGTGAAATGTGTGTCTGTTTCACTTAATGGGCAATTTACAAAGTTTGTTATGCATTGCAAGCCAAGCACACAATGTGTTTTTCCCTTCCCCACTCAGTCACCTCTTAATTCGTTACTCCTTAAATTTTTCTAGGTTCTTCCATCCCAGCCTACAAAAAATTGGAAAATCCATACTTGACATGTGGCACATTTGATGTTACCATGTGAAGTGAAGTGATTCCAGAACATATTTCATGGTTTCTTATAACAGATTCATTTTACACCTGTTCAGATTTACCCTTTCGATTTCCGTTGACTGGTACAGTGACTGAATAAGCCAAAGTTGATGAATCAATGATCAGTATATTGACCCCTCTATTCTATATCAAAAGCTACACCCTACCCTGCAGTACAATACATCAAATTTCCTGTCCTTGCTTAATGCCCAGCAAATGAATTTGTCAGAAATAATATGTGGTGGTGGGAGAGGCTAGTGAGTAAAGTGGGAGTAAGCGCATGATTTGATGTCAAGTTTGGTGTATGGGCTGCACTGTGAAGAACATGCCGAATACAATCTATATAGCCCATTCCTTTCCCTGTAGTGCAGTCCATAATTTTTCCCAATGTCTACTTACAACAGACAGGATAACATCCGCATTTCATATGTGAGGTTTGTGGCGTAGTATCTTATTTTTTTTATTTATCTGCCTCTTTGGAGTAAGGCTGGAAAAGGAAAGGCATTTAGAGAAGAGCAGGGCCATTGGAATTAATCTTAAAACTACAGTTGCCCCAGCTGCAGGCAGTAGCAAAATTCCTGCTCACTAGCAATGAGCATGGCTCCATTATTTCAGCACAACACCGAATTTGTACTCCATAGTGCATATTGTTGCACTCATTATTGGTAGGTGATCTATTTTTCCACTCAAAGTGTCTGTTTATTCATACTTACCTGGAAAAGCCTTCAGGAGAAGCAACACAATCAAATCACTTTTTTTTAAATCCGGTATTATTCTGCCTTAATAATTTTCTGCCACACAGTCAGTGCTTTCAAGGCATGTGTGGGTGAAACAAAAGTGGCCAGATGACTCTCCTAATCATGATCACATCAATAATTTTCAATGGCCCAGGGGACCAGCAATGTACTGCTCCTGTGCCACCCACTATTTAAAAAAAAAAGTGTTTTCAAATGGCATTATTTACAATTTGTCTTTTTTGTTTTTCACAATATAGCTACTCCTGCTGGCCCACTCTTAGGGCCCAACAGGCAGTAGATAGCAACCCATCTGGAGGCCGGAGCGTATCCAGCAAGATTACTGGCAACTG
Organism: Lissotriton vulgaris; assembly: GCF_964263255.1. Taxonomy (NCBI): domain Eukaryota; kingdom Metazoa; phylum Chordata; class Amphibia; order Caudata; family Salamandridae; genus Lissotriton; species Lissotriton vulgaris. Next base: position 79,019 of record NW_028244980.1, read on the forward strand.
ATGGTCCTGGAAGGGGAGGAGGGGGAATGAAAGGCCTCTCTGCCGGTCCCCCTCAGACTACAGCCATCCGGCCATCCCCTGCCAGCCAACTGCTACCACCCCTCCCACACTGACAAAAGCAGGACATTAAAGCAGCGTATCCTGCAGTGGCTGCACACCACTTGAGGCGGTGCAAATGTGACCGGAACAATGTAGGGATGCTGCAGTTTGAGATGCTGCAAGAGTGCTTGGCAGTGTTGGCTATAGAAACAGCTTGGGAAAAAAGTTGGTTGTGGCAGGCAGTGCAGGAGGTCAGGAAATAGTTAGGTGCTAAACTGGATGAGGCTAGAATTGGGCGTTTACATTTGAGTAGAGTCACAGCATGATAAAGGTCTGGTAGGAAGGATTACTTATACACCAATTTGGAATGCCAGTACTAGTAGATTAACTGGAGTGGGACAGAGCACAGGGGATGTGGAGTTGGAGGAAATCTGACAGAATTGCGCACTGGATATTGGGACTGTCCATGTAATAGCGATCTCCGACATGGCTTGACTCTTTCGCTGTTTGCTGGTTTATTTAATTATTCATTGCTCTGATTTATTTGGGGTTTTCTTGTGCCGATGTTGATGTATTGTAAATAGCAAATACAGTGTGTGACTCCTTGCTGTGTCTGAAGGGTATCTTATGTTGTGTTTTGGTGCTGTGCTTCCACTTCTGTCTTAGTGTTTTCCACACTGAAGGTTTTCTTGTTTCCGTTCTTTGCTGCCCACGTTTCTGCCTTTCATGTTTCTAATTAAGTGATTTACTTGTGTGCCTAAACAATAATTGCTATTAATGTTATGAGTAGATTTTCAGGAACCGTCTGAAGTTTGAGTGTAGGTCTTGCATTTACTCCTATAATGTATTGTATTTTAATTGCATTTATATAACGCTTACTGCCCCTGAAGAGGTGTTGAAGCATTTTTTCGGCAAGTTGGACGTTATTCCAGAACCCATAAAGAAATAGAAGTGAAATTGTATAGTGAAATATGAAAGTAATTTGAGTGATGGATATGTTAGTCTTTTATTTGAACTTAGAAGGATAGTGTAGGGAAAAGGTTTGCATTTATACAGTGCTTGCTTGCCCTGATGAGGTGTTGATGCACATTTTAGATGAGTAGCATGCTACTCCAGAACCCATAAAGGAGTAGAGGTGAATTTGTATATTGAAATATGAAGTAATATGAACAGTGGATATGTAAGTCTGTTATATGGATTGAGAATGATAGTTGAGGGATCGGATAGGGAAAAAGGTTTAGATTTTCATGGTACTTGCTACCCTTTATGAGGTGTTGAGTCGCATTTTTGGTGAGTAACAACCTACTCTGGAACCCATATAGGATTAATGGTGAATTAGTATATTGAAATATAAACTAATATGAGCGGTGGATATGTTAGTCTGTTATTTGGATCGAGAAGGATAGTGAAGGGATAGTGAAGGGATAAAGATGGAAAAAGGTTTACATTTATATAGTACTTGCTACCCCTTATGAGGTGTTGAGTTACATTTTCAGTGAGTAACAACCTACTCCGGAACCCATATAGGATTAGTGGTGAATTAGTATAGTGAAATATGAAGGAATTTGAGTGGTGGATATGTTAGTCTGTTATTTGTCTTGAAAAGGATAGTGGAGGGATAGAAGAAGGAAAAGGGTTTGCATTTATATAGTACTTTCTATCCCTGATGAAGAGTTGAAGCACTTTTTAGAGAGTAGCATCCTACTCCGGAACCCAAACAGGATTATTAGGAATTAGTATAGCCAAATATGCAAATAGTTTGAGTAGTGGACATATTAGTCTCTTTATTTTACAGGAATAACAGAGGGAAGTGTCAAGAAAATAAATGTTTTTGGGGAGTTTAAAGTCGTAGGAGGGGGTTTGGGAGGAGTAATGGGGAGGTGAAGGGGGGCACTATAAGGAATTATAAAAGTAATGTGTGAGGTGGACATGTTAGTCTGTTATTTGGGTTGAAAAGGAATAGTGGAGGGATAGAAGAGCGAAGGTGGTGTAGAAGATTGAAGGGTCTAGAATTCCTTATTTTTACTTCATAGCAGTAGGAAGGGCTTGGGATGAGTAAAGGGAAAGTGTAGGGGGAAGAGTCAGAGGGAAGGATTTAGATTGGTTTGTTTATGAGATCTGAATAATAAAAGAGGAATTAGATGATGCAAGGAGGGGTAGAGGAAGGAGGATTCTAGGAAGGGCTATTTTGGGGATGAAAGTAGTGGTATGCGGTTTGGGATGAGAAATTGGGGTAGCGGATATATTGAGCATCAGAGAGTTGAGGTAGATGATATATTGAGAGTGGCATAGGGTTAGAAATAGGGTAGTGCATTGGATATGCTGAATTAGAAGAAAAGTAATACATATATAGATACATAGGTACGTTGAAGGTATATATATATATATATATATATATATATATATATATATATATATATATATATATATATATATATATATATATATATATATATATATATAAGAGCACAGATTCCCTCTCTCTAGATCTGCGCACGCGGTCAGATACCTCCACGCCATCCACAGAAGGAAAATACGGACCACCAGTTCAGCAAGTAGTTCTTGTTTATTAAGTTTTCACAAAGCCAGATCAGCGACGCGTTTCGAGCACAAGTGCCCTTGTTCACGCTGCAGTGAAATAATAAAGCAATCACAAGCCTTTTTTAAATGCAATATACAATGTATGTTACCGCCCCCTGGTGGTAACCTCCCGTGTCACGTGGGTGATAACAGTGAAAACAGACTATTGCTGCAGCGGAGATGTATAAACAGCACATTGAAGTGTAACGGTCACAGGTTAAATCCAAAATTTTAAAATTGATAAAATTTCAAAATTAGTGAAAAGGAGGTATGAAGGTATAAAAATAGATAACTGGTTAAATCCATAATACCTCCTAAATTGTCACTGTTTCTAATAACCTGAAGTGGTAAGGGTCGACTAAACTCATTACTATCATAACATCGCAGGTAAGGAACAGCAAAATATATGCTAATTTGTGTTAATAATACAGCAATTGAAACCTGAGATGTTAAGAGACATGTAAACCACTGACTGCAATGTGCAAAATTAAGCAATATTTCAATAGCAGCAAAAGACAGTAGTAAAGTGCATAAGTGAAAAAAGTGCAAAAAGAGGTGATTGCGACGAAAAAAGTGTCAAAGTGCAATGTAAGCCGCATAATAACCGGACTTAAGATGCCGTAAGTACATATTTTCCAAGATTCAGAGCCCTGAATAAAATTGGTCAATAAATACAATAAATCATAGCAATCAAAGTCACAAATGGTAAAAGATGGTATCAAAAATGCAGTATCAAAAGATGTTAAAAAACGGGTTTTTCACAAAGATTCACATTATCACATATATTTACAAAAAAGTAGACAAATACCATAATCAAAAATAGCGCCAATGTGCAAACATAGAAGCATGAAGTGCTTGTAAAGTGCAAAGTCAAAGGTATTCTATTTACACAGGATCTCTTATTTCAAGAAGTATAACACGACTGAGATGGAACAAATTAACTGACAAATACACACATAGGGAACCTAACTTGTGTAAATGTAAATAGGTACAGATGAGGGGACTCAATGGTTAGAAGATAAAGAGCAAATGAATCTTGATATCTCAAATAGGGAACCTACCTTGAGATATTCATACTGAAGCATCCGATAACAACAAAGAGAGAAGTTGTAATGTACATGGAGCGATGAAAATGCTATGTGTATCTCTAGAGATATTAAAGTCATTCTAGGAAATGGTGCATCTCTTCGATGTTATTGAGCCCATTTGGCCAGCGACTATCAAGCTCTAGAATGAATCTGGACTCCAACTTTCTCAACAGAAGTTCTCTGTTGCCGCCTTTCCTTGATAGAGGTACAGATCCGATCACGAAATAGGTGAGGCAAGACAAATCTCTCTTATGGATTAGATTGAAATGCCTAGCGACCGGATAAGTAGGGTCATTATGGAGTATGGCTCGTAAGTGCTGTAGTATTTGCATATGTACCTGGAGTTTGGTACTACCAAAGTACCTAAGTCCGCAGGTACATACCAGAACGTACACAGCATGATCGGTTTTGCAGGAGTAATTGCCCAATGTAGGTTTATCTATGGAGCTGAATGGAGTCGTGTAATGGGTAGTGGAAATGCCAAATTTGCATGCCCGACAGGTAGAGCATTTGAAGAACCCCCTAGAAGGTCGTAGCTAGGCTGCTTTAGTTTTGAGCTCAGGTGCAGCGGTATCTAAATAGTTGCCCATGGTTTTAGCTCTCCTAAAGGTGATCTGAGGAGCTGAGGGTAACACTGAATTAAGGACATGATCGCTGAGAACTATCGGCCAATTCTTATTGAGAATGGCCTTGATTTTCCTTTCCTCCCTACTAAAGGTAGTGATCATGCGTGGACCGGAATCAAGGGACTCACTAATAGTAGGGTTCTCACTGTCAGAATCGCTCACCGGAAACAAGCTCTCTCTAGTACGAGATAGGGATTTGTTATAAGCTTTTTTCAACAAAGTCTCAGAGTATCCCCTAGCTTTGAGGCGGATGTTAAGGTCTTTCAGGCTTTGCTCGTAATCAGAAGGGGAGCTGCATATTCTTTTAAGCCTTAACATCTCACCATAGGGGATGCCTGTGATAGTGTGTCGTGGGTGCATGCTAGTGGCATGTAGTGTGGCGTTTCCAGCTGTCTTTTTCCTTTGTAGGGTGGTATTAGCTTTGTGGTTTTCTATATACACTTCTACATCAAGAAATTGAATTTTGTCTTTTTCTACATGAGCAGTGAAGTTGAGATTGAGGTCATTTTGGTTAATGTTATCAATGAATTCAAATGCCTCCGCCTTGGTGCCACGCCATGCTATAAAAATGTCGTCAATGTAACGTAAATAACTAATTACATGATTGTCCATCCATGCCTTATGGCGTGTCATGAGGACCTGCTCCTCCCACCAGCCAACGTGTAAACACGCATAGCTGGGAGAGAAGCAGGCCCTCATAGCTACACCCCTAAGCTGTCGAAAGATTTCTTTGCCAAACGAAAAGAAATTGTTATGGAGACACCATTCCATCAAACTGATGATGACCTTATTGTGTTCATAGAACATGATGGAGCGCTTAGATAGTAAATGTTTTACTGCCAAGAGTCCTTGTTCATGGTTTATACTCGTGTAAAGCGCTTCCACATCAAGGGAAATGAGCCACATGTCAGAATTCCATACAATATTCTCCACTTTGCTGATAAAATCACTGGTGTCTCTTACAAAGCTGGGTAATTCTTTGACAAAGTCTTGGAGAAAAAAGTCGATATATTCTCCCACTTTTTCTCCCACGCTTCCAATGGCAGATACTATAGGCCTGCCAGACACGGGTATGACAGCTTTATGGATTTTTGGTATTAGGTACAGAGAGGGTAACACAGGGAAGTTAATGCACATGAATTTAAATTCTTCAGATGAGATGAGGCCCTCTCGCTTCCATTGGCCTAACATTTTGTGCAGTTTGTTTTTAGCACTATCATAGTCTTTATGCAAACTTTTCATATAACAACTGGAGTCTTCAAGTTGTCGCTTGGCCTCGATGATATAGTCCGCTTTGGGCCAAATTACCAGGTTACCCCCCTTGTCCGATTTATTGACGACTATTTCATGGTTGTTGCTCAGCTTCTTCATCAATGCATCAAACGCTTTTTTTCTGTGTATTTCTTTCTTACGAAATTTGTTGTTAGATTTTGTGTATAATTTTTTCACATCATTAACTACGCAATCATGGAACACATCCACAGCATCTCTAGGCATCATAGGGATGTATTTGGACTTGATGCGGAATGGACTCAAGCCAGCTCCAGTTTGTTCAATTGATATTTTGAGCAAGCGGTTTTGTGTAGCTACATCTGGATCAGCTTCTGTTGGTTCAGCTTCGCCTAGCAGATCGTTGGCACCAGAAAAGTATGGGTGTCAGCTGCACTTAAGAGGGCTATTTCATTAGTACTGATTGCAGAATCAGAAATATCTGCTACGCCTGTTGCTTTGGTGGGTTTAGAAGCAAAATGTTTTTTTAACTTCAATTTTCTTATGAAACAAAATAGATCCACCCTAGTCATTGCATAGTTGAAACTCTGTATGGGTGAGAAGTTTAAGCCAAGGGAAAGTTATTGTTCCTCTGCTTTGCTTAAAACAATGTTGGATAGATTTACGATGGTATTATCCACTATCTGCGTTTCACCCAAGGTTTCTTTTTCTTTTTCTGCTGTTGCCCTCCGGCGTTGTTTCCACTTGCGCTTCCTTGCTTTCCGGCGCTGGTTCCGCTTTTGTCTGTTTGCGGATTTGGCTGCCATGATCGCAGGGTCTGCAACCTTTCCTCCACTACAAAATCCATTTCTTGCTGAAGATTTAATTTCGCAAGTCCTTGTAAGTTTAAATCCGACGTGGAGGAGCACGTGGATGAAGCATCACTGCTGTAGTCACTCTGTAATGGTGTAGAGTTATTGCTGTCTTCATCAGGCATGGAGGTTGCGGCATTATCAGAGCTAGTTTGTTGGGTGGGAGCTGGTAAGGCACTATTGCTGGAATTTTCCGTGATGTTTCTGTTGGAATATGCCTGTTGTTTGGCATTGTTATATTTTCTGGAAAATGTGAAGATACGGCCTTGACTATAATCATCAGCATCCCGCGCAAATTTGGAGGCCTTACGTTCTTTTATTTTTTCTTCATGTTTGCGCAGATGCTCAGTCATTTTTTCAGTAAGCTTTTTGACTTCCTGTTGGTCCGGGTGGGCATTGATTTCCAGTTCTAAAACTTTTATTTGATCTAAAAGTTTAAGACGATCACTTGCGGCATATTTAATTAAGATGCATACTAGGTTCATCGAAGCCGCTAGGTTGCTCTCACCCCATTCCAGTAACATGGCCGGGTCAGGTTTGTCAAAACTGGGCGCAAGTAAGATGCGCAATCCCCGAGGGACACGGCCTACTTCTTCATATTTGCTGAGAGATTTGTGCTCCCACCACTTGGTGCACTCAGACTTGCGTAGTTTTTCTAATTCTTTAAACAACTGCTGTAAATTTCGCTTTTGTGTGGTGTTGATATCACTCTGTGATTGTGGTTTGTCTGGACGGCTTTTAGTCCCGTTAAACATAGTTAATGCGGCTTCTTCCCGCAACTTGTCGATTTCGTCATCATTCATAATGGCTTTGTCTAATTGTGAGTTCGGCAGATAACTTGTTTCGTGTAGCACCCGCCACAGTATATTGCAGCTGCTGATTAACTTTGCCGCCGTGACATGATATACGAATCACTCACCGCTCGTGTGTGGCAGAAGCTGCTCCCTGCTCCGCGTCCTCCGACCCGAATCAGCGAGACTTTTCCCGCCGTCAACACTCGCGAATGCAGTAGCTGTAGTCACGGGGACAACCGCAGTAATTCCCAAAAGAGATCCAAGCCAGGTGATTTGAAAAGCGGTTGTCAGCTGTAGGCGAAGGGGTCCGTTACGGAAGCAAATCCTCTTCCGGAAACGTATGAGAGCACAGATTCCCTCTCTCTAGATCTGCGCACGCGGTAAGAAACCTCCACGCGATCCACAAAAGGAAAATACGGACCACCAATTCAGCAAGTAGTTCTTGTTTATTAAGTTTTCACAAAGCCAGATCAGCGACGCGTTTCGAGCACAAGTGCCCTTGTTCACGCTGCAGTGAAATAATAAAGCAATCACAAGCCTTTTTTAAATGCAATACACAATGTATGTTACCGCCCCCTGGTGGTAACCTCCCATGTCACGTGGGTGATAACAGTGAAAACAGACTATTGCTGCAGCGGAGATGTATAAACAGCACATTGAAGTGTAACGGTCACAGGTTAAATTCAAAATTTTAAAATTGATAAAATTTCAAAATTAGTGAAAAGGAGGTATGAAGGTATAAAAAAAAAAAAATATATATATATATATATACCTATATATTTTACCTACTGGCGGTCGCCAGTAGGTAGTTATAGTTAGGATTTTTTTCAATGCAAGATCTCAAAATTCTATTTGGATTAACTTTGGCGCCGGTTGACGAATCTGCCTGAAAATTTCCTCAAATTTGCCTCACGGAGCTCCGGTCCTTCCTTGAAAGTTTGGGGGGGATTCGCGAAGCAGGGGCCAAGATAAAAGGGGGGTCCCAAAACGTGTTTTCCCCATGTTAATTTCCATAGGGCGGTCGAACTCACTTTTAGCCCGAACGGCTGAATGGATTTCCATCAAACTTGGCAAAATTGTAGGGACTGGTAGCCCGATGTGCCTTTGCTATGTCTCAAGATATGTGCTCCAGTGGTTTTTGAGTAATTTAGGTTCAAATAAATATATATATCTATAGGCGCGCCCCGGTACGTGCACCGGGGCGTGTACCGGGCGCTACGCGACCTTCGTGCGGAAAGCTGATTGGCTCTCGGGTGTCTGTAAACATTCCAAACAGTCCGGAGCGGCCGCCAGCTTGTGTCTCGGTAGGATCGAGACACAAGAGGTGGCTAAAACAAAGGGGGAATTGACCATAATGGGGCAGAGTAGACCCCCCCTTGCCCCCTAGGTTTGATGTGGGGGCCATAAAAGGGCCCCGCGGGGCAAAAACAAATTATTTTTTATTTGGATTTTCGCGAGGGAAGCTCCCCGGTGCGCGTACCATGGGGAAAAAGAATGACAGTTTTAAAAAAAAGTAGCTGTTTAAAAAAAAAATCTTTTTGTTGTTTTTTATATATATACATACACATACATATATATAAATGCATTTGCATATATATGCATATATGTGTATATGTGTGCGTGTAGAGAGAGGTAGAGAGGTAGAGGTGTAGAGGTAGAGAGGTAGAGGTAGAGAGGTAGCGGTAGAGAGGTAGAGACTAGTAGAGAGAGAAGTAGAGAGAGGTAGAGAGTAGAGAGTGAGTAATAGAGAGTAGAGAGTGAGTAGTAGAGAGTAGTAGAGAGCAGTAGAGAGAGTAGCAGAGAGTGAGTAGTAGAGAGTAGTAGAGTGAATAGTAAAGTGAGTAGTAGAGAGTAGTAGAGAGTGAGTAGTAGAGAGTGAGTAGTAGAGAGTAAGTAGTAGAGTGAGTAGTAGAGATCAGTAGAGAGTGAGTAGTAGAGAGTAGTAAAGAGTGAGTAGTAGAGAGTAGTAAAGAGTGAGTAGTAGAGAGTGAGTAGTAGAGAGTAGTAGAGAGTGAGTAGCAGAGAGAATAGTAGAGAGTAGTAGAGAGTGAATAGTAGAGACTAGTAGAGAGAGAGTAGTAAAGAGTGAGTAGTAGAGAGTAGTAGAGAGTGAGTAGTAGAGTGAGTAGTAGAGAGTGAGTAGTAGAGAGTGAGTAGTAGAGAGAGAGTAGTAGAGAGTGAGTAGTAGAGAGTAGTAGAGAGTGAGAAGTAGAGAGTGAGTAGTAGAGAGTAGTAGTGAGTAGTAAAGAGTGAGTAGTAGAGAGAGTAGTAGAGAGTGAGTAGTAGAGAGTAGTAGATAGTGAGTAGTAGGGAGTAGTGAGTAGCGAGTAGTAGGGAGTGAGTAGTAGAGTAGTAGAGAATGAGTAGTAGAGAGTGAGTATTTGAGAGTAGTGGAGTAGGAAAGAGTAAATAGTAGAGAGTAGTGGAGAATATTCCAAAGTTTGGCACAGCACCACTTGCACAATGAGTCCAATCAAATCATATCACTTAGAGTCCTTATTGAAGCGCTGAATCTTGGTGAATATTCAAATGCTTTTATTTTCCTTAAGTTTATGTACCACAGCCAGTCGAAACGTTGGTATCAATTTTACCCACACAATTCGGGCAGACTTGAGTAATTTATAGCATCCTCAAAGTTAGTCTTTCAAAAATTCCAAAGTATAGGACATGATAATCCAAATCCAAATGTTTTTCAAGAAAAGTCATTTTCAATCGTTCGGAATATCGGTGTTTGGGCAGATATGACCCAGGGACCCCCAGTATGCAAGGGGAATTAGTCCCCCCTCTTCAAACATGCACGGGGCTGCATTGCAGAGAGGTGTAAAAAGGGTGTGGCCTCATTACACCTCTCTGCAATGCAGCCCCCTGGCGCATACTGGAGGCTCCTGGTGGGCTAGTTGGCCCCCAGGAACCCCCTGTATGCAAGGGGAATTAGTTCCCCCTCTGCAAATGCGGCAGGGGACTGCGTTGCAGAGAGGTGTAAAAAGGGGCATAGCCTCATTACACCTCTGCAATGCAGCCCCCTGGCGCATACTGGGGGTTCCAGGTGGGCTAGTTGGCTCCCAGGGGCCCCCAGTATGCAAGGGGAATTAGTTCCCCCTCTTCAAACATGCACGGGGCTGCATTGCAAAGAGGTGTAAAAAGGGTCGTGGCTTCTTTACACCTCTCTGCAATGCAGTCCCCTGGCGCATACTGGAGATTCCTTATGGGCTTTCAGGTCTTATATAGTTAGGAATTAGCATTAAAAAAGCCTTTGAAATTCACTGAAAAAACCATAGGTTTCACACCAGTTATAGTTAGGAATTAGCATTTAAAAAACCTATGAAATTCACTGAAAAAAACATAGATTTCACACCAGTTATAGTTAGGAATTAGCATTTAAAAAACCTATTAAATTCACTGAAAAAACCATAGGTTTCACACCAGTTATAGTTAGCTGGAAATTTTACTGACATAAAACCATTGAAATTCCCACGTTATAGTTAGTTGGACTCACTATAACTTGCGCGCCTGCAATGCACTGCTGATGATGTCACATATTACATCACTCATGACATGGTCAGTGACATCACTCATGACATCACTGATGACACCATCCTTGTGACCGAGTGACAGACCTCCTTTCAGTGTAATGTAACCCTTAAAACACATATTCAAAAATAGAAATTAACATTTTAAAATGGAGATACCCATACCAGTTACAACAAACAATTCAGTAATTCCACCATCTATATACACATCCACTCATTAACCAACAGTTCTATATAGTCACTCATACATATACTCACTCATCATATGTAGTGATACACCTATACATCCTGTTACACACCGACAGTCACCCAAAAGTTACTCACACACATACTCACACATGCAAATAAAGTTTTGAACATCCATTTATTTGCATATAGAACTATACACACACTACCACTTTACTTCTATGGAAATTTACAGATACTTACTCTCTTAAACAATCATTTATAGAAACACATACTTATTTAAACATGAACTCTTACAATCTCTCGCTCTCACATATACTCACTTATATACATCAATACTCACATATAATACTGATAAAGACACTAGTGAGACAGTCATTCACTCACTAACACACACATATACACACCCATCCACCCATACAGTCCTGCACATATGCTGTCTTCAAAACACATACAAACAGTGAGTAAGTCACCAACCCATGCAGCCACTTATACACAAAGTGAAACACTGATACTTATATTTCAATATTTAAAAGTTACTCGCTAATATATGTATTCACTAAGATACACTTAATAAGGCAGTTAACAAATCATTTTTTTTTAAAGAAAAACATCCATTTACACACTTATTTAACCATTTATTCTTCCATCGACCTTTACAAATACATATATAAAACAAATTTATTTTTCAGAAAGACACACATTCACTGGATGGTGTCATCAGTGATGTCATGAGTGATGTCACTGACCATGTCATGAGTGATGTAATGTCATCATCAGCAGTGCATTGCAGGCACGCAAGTTATAGTGATCCAACTAACTATAACGTGGGAATTTCAATGGTTTTATGTCAGTAAAATTTCCAGCTAACTATAACTGGTTTGAAACCTATGGTTTTTTCAGTGAATATATATATATATTTGAGGCAATCCATTGAGAAAGCCAAGAACAGGCCCAGGGAGTCTCTCTTATCTGGCTCAGAATCCAATACTGAGAATAAATCAGATTCAGATATCAGTTCACCTAGACTGATATTGACATTTAATAGACAGGAACGTAAAATTCGGTCTATTATCAATCAAAGGTGGCCAGCCTTAAAAACTGATTTGGTGTTGGCACCTAGAATAGCGGCAGGACCCAGCATCACATATAGGAAAGGCTTAAGTTTGAGAACCCAACTAAGCAGAGATTTTCCTGAAATAATTAAACATGATAATTGGATGGTTAGGCCTGGCTTTGTCCGTTGTTCCAGTTGTAGAGCCTGTAAATTCGGGGTAAACACCACCAAATACTCCACACCCTTTAAACCCGATCCAGTGGAAATAAAGGGCAAACATAACTGCAAAACTGAGTTCGCAGTTTATGTTCTGACATGCACCTGTGGCCTAAGATACGTGGGCAGCACACGCCAACAGGTGCATGTCAGAATTTTACAACACCTGCGAGCCATCGTAAACAACGATAGCACGTACCCCGTGGCTCGACATTTTAAAGCTGTCCATCAGAACAACCTTGAGTGCCTAACGTACTTCGTTATAGCTTCCATACCCAAACCCATTAGGGGAGGGGACAGGGACCTCATGCTTAGGAGATTGGAATCTCAGTTTATCTTAGAATTGGACAGTCGTTTTCCTAACGGTCTTAACACAACTGAAGACCTTCATGTATTTCTGTAATGACAATTTGTTGACCAATATGTACCCAGTTTAAAGCTTTCCTGCCATTACCCGCCTCCCCTCCTCCTCTTAAAGTCTCATTATGAAATACACTTATATTCTTATTTTTCACATTTTTGGCACATATGTTTGGTATTGGGTAGGAGTTCTTTCTCCCACTCACCATTCATATTGGAAGAAAATCATTTTGGAATTTTTTTTTTCCTTTTCTTTCCCTTTGGGGGCACATATAATTTTGGGTTTTATACAGCACTTTAATTCTGACACAGACAAAGGGGGCATGATGATAAGCAGTTGCTGAACTCGTTCGTATTGTACGATTCATTTCAGTGGCCAAACATGAATAAAATATATAATCACAATGAATATATTAAGCATTTATGCTGATATCAGATAAGTTTCTTATCTAATAAACTAGAGACAGTGCATTGTCATACATACACACCAGGTCCTAGCCAAGGAACATGTATAAATAAGCTTTTGTGCACAGAGTGTTTTGTTTACCCATTTTTAGTCATTGACTATTTAAACAATATTGCACTTTCTGACGATGACACTTTAATGCATTATTCTTTGCACTATTGCTGCATCATTTGCACAAAAACCGCTGGTTGCAATATTTGCACATTGTCTCTGTTACATGTTTTTTATAAAAATGTATATAATATTTTTATAAACCAAAACGTATTTATTTTTTTAATTATAAAATAAATTGTATTATCATTGTGATTTTAAATCATGCATTTATGCTGCTATAATACTCATGTAACAATTTCTCATGGCACTGACTTACAGAGAAAAAAGACTGCTTAAGCCTAAGATATGTAGTGTGTCTTTAATGTTTAATACCACGTGGTTGTGGAAAAAAATGCCCGGGAAAACTATTTGCAGTTAAGTCATTGTGATTGTACTGACTAACGATCTGTGAACAAGGGCGGACGCCCGAAACGCGTAGGATCTGGTGGCTTGAGCGTTAAATAAATTGTTTTGGCCCATGACGAACGTTGGAGTGGCGTGGCTTCTTTCCGACATTGCTGTGGCGGCGGCTGCGATAATTTCACGAAAGAGCTTCACTTTGCGCATATATATATATATATATATATATATATATATATATATATATATATATACAGATTTCCCCGATTCTGCAACCTGACCTAATACACATTGTATCATCAAACAGGTCGATATAGGCCCAGTTACCTAGAACTGAAACAGTTCTCAAGCCCGATCCTATCTCCAACAGCAAACACATAGCTACCCCAAATAACTTCAAAACCCCTCCCACTCCAAAATAAATCAAACTGGACATATCGTCTAGTGTTAAGTCCTGGCGTTAAGAGACTCCTTTAGCTGAGAGCACCACCAATCGCCTGGGCAAAGAAGGCATCCACCCATCCCAGAGCTCATCAGCACGTCCACTGCTCTCAAACCCCTAGAGAGCCTCAGCATCCCCCAGGGAGGTCACCAGTGACAGCGGGTCCAGCTCATTCAGGCAATCAACTAGGTTCTCCCATGCACATGCTACATCAAGGGATCCATGACCATGCTTTGGCTCCCTGTACAGCACACCACTTTCAAATCATTTCCACTTTACAAGCGCTCTGTACCATTTATCCACCCTGAGTCCCTGATTGGATTTCCAGTTCAGTGTGATCTCACGTTCTGTAAGGACCATGGCAAAATCAAAGAAGCAGGTACCATCCCAGTAAACATATGCCAGTATCTTGTAGAAGGGACATGGTGTGAAAGTATATTTATAATTTTTACCAGTTTCTATTCATAGACATGCAGTAGAATCGGTTAGGTTTGGTTCTTTTTCAAGTGTGCTCTCAAACTCCCTGTCTTTGTGTAAAAAGATGCTTATTACAGGTGGAATCACTGACGATGGATCCAAGCAGAAGTAGACACAAAATGTGAACAATCAGGTATGAGATCTCTGCAAATGGCTGTCATTCACCTTTCTGAAGCAGCTATTAGAGACCGACAAAGTGTAATCCTGGCCTAGAAATTTCACCACCTTGAATAACAGAAACTACAATTGCAAGCAGAGGTGGTTCCCATGCTTACTGTGGCACTGGAACCAAGCTGCACCGGACTGAACAGCCCCAACTAGGGCCTGACTGGTCTTGGGTTGCTTGCGTTATGGTACACAGAGGACTTGGCTTCGCAGTTTGGGCTGGCCTCTTCCAACTGCAGCAGGATCAAGGCTGATTTGAATATAACTGGATCTAATCATAGGTGTCTTGGTAGGTGGTGTTGTGAGAAAAATAAAAGATGGACTGGAAAGCAGCCTCAAATTATTACCAATAGGTGAGATTAAATCAAGCTAGCCACCCATTACTTTTTTGTTTAACTCAGTACAAAGGCATGCCCAGATGTGGATCTCATGTTCAGTGTGCCACTGGAACCAGTGATGAAGGGTCCCTAATAGGGGGACACTGGTCTTGAGATGCTTGTGTTCCGTTTCAGAGAGGACCTGGCTTGGCAGTTCGGGGTGGACTGATCTTATTGAGCAGGATCAAGGGGTGACTTGCCTAAGGCCCAGTCTAACCTGAGAGGGCATGGTGGCCTAAAAAAGATGGACTGGGATGAAGCTCTGAGTCATAATTTTTGCTATATTTTCCTGTTGTTATGCTCAGGAGGTTACTACTGTCTTAAAGCAGAGCCTAAACCTCTTGATATTGCCCTATAGATGTGTCTAGCCATTACTTTATGCTTCCAGACCTAGAGTTATCACTTGTTCGTGTTAAGCGGTGGGCTAGGGGTAGCCTTTCAGTGACAGACTGATTTTAGTGCTTATCAAAGAACCTGATATAGCACTCTCCCACATGCAAATACTATTGTTTTCTTCTAGTGTTCTCATCCTCAGATTGCATGCTTTCTCAATAAACCTCCTGTGTATTCCCCTGAAAATTGAACTTGACTTAAAATGTTCAATTGTTGTCTCTCCTTATCTTTCACCTGGCAACACAGTGAAATTCCCATTGCCTCCCAGAGGAGGCACATTGTAAAATGTTGTTTCTAACATTCATTGAAGTTGACCTCCGGAGAAAGAGGTAGAAGGCAATCCTACAGTATGCATCATAGGAAAAGTTTGAGACTAGGTGCCAATTGAACGCCTTGTTTGTGGTGGCTCTGCACAGCTCATTTATGGTACATCACTTGTAAGCAATATAACAACTTGTTGCACCTACAAAAAAGGAATTTCAATTTCTGTCTCACATCCTTTTTCTATTGTGAATGCATCTATGCACCTTCTATTGCATGTCCTTCATCAGCCATCCCAGTGTGGTTGCAGTGTGGTTTATTTGCACTGCACAAATCAAATGAAAAAAATGCCGTTTGTGCCCAATGCACATTTGCTGTTTACATTTTGTAAATAAAGGATATGAAACTTTGTCAACATGCAGACCTCGAAAGAGAAGCGATTGACACCACCACATGCTAAGAGTCGGGACTCTCAGCGATTTAGCTCTACATGTTAATAACTGGCCTCTAAGCAC
This sequence comes from Lissotriton vulgaris, assembly GCF_964263255.1. Classification (NCBI taxonomy): domain Eukaryota; kingdom Metazoa; phylum Chordata; class Amphibia; order Caudata; family Salamandridae; genus Lissotriton; species Lissotriton vulgaris. Next base: position 95,125 of record NW_028244980.1, read on the forward strand.
TCCGAAGTACTGGACTGATTTCTCTGGTGCTACACAAAAACAATGAAGACAATAAAAATGGAACAAAATACACAAATTCCTAAGCTGTGTTGCTTTGGAGGTTTCTGTACAGGTGCATATGCCTTTCCCAAGGCTGGCTGACGATACACAGACTTACCAAACACAAATGTTGCAAATGGCAGTCATTACCCATTCATGTCAGCTCCTGGTCGGTCAGTGTGAAAGCAGAGGATGCTGGGGACACAGATGTGGTGAGACTGAGCCCTGCACTTGGCTGGTAGAGTCTTGCTCCAAATGGAAACAGTGGTGCTCAATGGATGAACACTGGCTCATGGCACAGTTGTGTCCCTGTAGAATGGACTTAAGCATCATCCCCCGTCTTAAAGGAAGTGATTTGAAAGACCCCTGCTCAAAAGTCTATGTTAAATAATCAAACACTAAATGATGCAAGGGTGAAATATCATACACGTCTGACATTGCCCAGCTGGACAAGCCTTACAATCACATGAGCTCAAGTGCTTGTGTACCTGTACAAGATAAGGTGCACACTATTTTGGAACACTGTATCCTTCAACGTTGAACAAACCAAAAAGCTAATTCATAGGACTTTTTTGTCCTACTCAGCTATGGCGAATATTATACTTTTACCCACTCCAGACGTCTATTGGAGTATTTATGGAAAAAGGGGTCTCTGAGAAAAGCACGACTGAGTTACTCCAGTACCCAGAGTTAAAGTAGTGCCTTACCAAACCGTTGGGCGCCATGTGGTGTAGTTCCTATATTCCCAATAGGCTCTGTGCATTGGAATAATATACCCTATAGATATCACATATGACTGACGTCAGTATGTCGCTATTGAGTATACTAAACTTAATCGTGAGTGCCAGCTAGCTCAGAGGTCACTAGAAACTTTCTCGAATATACAAGAAGGGATTAGTTTCTGACGACTGCATAAGAATGACAACTTTGTTTCCCCAAGAATAAAACGCATCTTCAGAGTCATGGAAACAATAGATAACTACTTCACTCAGTCAATTGTGCATGCTTCGTTTCTACAGAGTTGCAGAGAACATAGAGAGACGTGCGTTTCAATAAAAGGGGCTTATTGAACAGTCTTCTTTCTCATGCAAGAGAGGTGAACTGCTACAATTATTAGACAGAATTCAAAGTATAATGCATACAGCGTAAACAGTAATATAAAATAATACTGTATTAGCATTGTCTAGTGCCATGACATGTAAAAATACATACATAAATAGCACAGGCTAAAATACTCAACTGGTGCTTCTAAAATATGCCTACCCCAATGTACCTCACCTAGGTCTAGTACGAGGGACGAAGTAAGTGTGATCTTTAGCATAGGTTTAGTTTTGCCAAGAATTGCCAAAGGTTTCTCTAGGTTCTAATCAGATCCATACCTAAGAATGAGAGAGGTTGGTATCTCTTTCACAGACTCGATTTCCCAACATCCTGCAAGGGGAGTCAGAAACACTGGAGCTGGAATCTCAGCAGAGGAGAACAGCTTCTAATCAGTGTGTCAGCTGGAGAGTTGGCTTCCTTCAGCACTTGCTGTAGCAAGCTGCGTCGGCAAGTAGGTAGTCGAACTCCAACGAACCACACTGTGCTTTGCCATAGCAAGTGAAGGTATATTTATACCTTGAAGGTGTTTTAGGAATGCCAGCTTTGACGTAAAGTCAGGCATATGGACGTCATGAATGAACCCCTAAGGAATAGATGTTCATGTAAAATAACTGAGTTCTTGGAGAAATCAATATTCAAGCAAGGGGAAGTCCCTAACAGCTTAAGAGTCTGGTTTTCCAAGAAATCATTGTGACGTAGATGAATGGATGGAAGTAGCCATGCCTGTATTTGGGCTGCATAGGCTATGCCTAAATAAGGACTGAATTTCTATGCTTATATAAGGGCAACACAAATTGTACCTAAATAAGGGCATGAATCGGGACATTCAATCTGAATCTAAAATCGCACACAACACAGGGAACAGGACCTATGTGGAAAATCCAACTGCAGGTTAGGGTCGTAGAACATTTCTTGCTTCTAGAGGAGTTTGAGAAAAGCACTGAGGAAGAGGGGAATCACAGAAGAGAGGGATGAAGGTAGATATAGGGGTGCACTGCCAAAGTTACCCTTTAACAAGCCACAATATAGTCTTAGGCGGCCCCAGTCTCAACCCTGCATCTTAGCATGATCAAGGATTAGAGGGGAAGGGTGCAAAGAAGGTGCCTTGGGATGCAGGCATGGGAAGGAAGGAAGGATTTATTGCTTATTCTAGGGAAAGCAATAGGCTTGAAAGATATAGTTCAGTGAAGGCTAGTAAGGTCAGGCTAGCCTGGATGGCAAGGTGGTGGGGATAATGCTGCTGAAACCTTTACTTCTAGTTGTAGGTGAGAAGGAGCTCTAACATTTCCAATCTCAAATTCAGGAAGCTGCATCATCGAGAGTTAGACACTTAGGGCCCGATTATGACTTTTGGTAGTGGGGAGGCAGGTGGCATGCCACCACCATGCCCCTGCACCGCCAAGAGTTGCTGCCGCCCAATCACAACTTGGGATTCTGGTCTGGTGAGCAGGCACCATGACAGTTTCTGCAGGGGTGCCTGTTTCAAAGATGCAATGGCAATGCCACACATGGTTCCTGCATAGCAAGGACTGTAACGTCCATGCCATGCAGCAACTGGTGTGCATGCACATGTTGTGCTCCCCTGTGTGCATCATTATGACGTAAGGCATGAACCACGGTTGTCCCGCCAAGCATATTGCGGACTCAGGATTGCCGCACCACCTCTAGGGAACGTGGTTCCCAGAATGTCAGTGGTTCCATGGCGGTCAGATCACCTAAGTCATAATGGAGCGGTAGGATCACCAGTTTGGCAGTGGCTGTACCGCCGCCACCGCGCCACCTCGAGTCTGGTTGTCTTCAGATGGCCAGACTCGAAATTGGGCCCTTAGTCAAGGCCCATAAATCAAAGTTGGTGTTTGAGGAATGCTAAGACTGTCAAAACTTAGAAGGAGTGAGAAGGCTTTGATGCGGGTGGGCACTCAACCTCGCCAGACTTTGAACTAGACTTGACAAAGCAAGTACGATCCCGCTAACTGCCCAAAACTGCGAGATCGGTTTACCAATTAAGACCACTTTCCAATACATGAGATTTAGTCCCTCCTTTTTCTTTCAGTGTGTGACTACAAGGACCATCCTACCCTGTAAACTTCAAGATGCCTTAATAATATTTTAGCCTTGTAGATGAACTATATTTGTACGCTGGTGTGTCATTTAATTTCACTTTTTAAAGTCTTGTGACATGTGGGTGTGTTTATATGTTTTAAACATTTGTCACTTGATGCAAAGAGGGGTATTTGACTGGTTTGTGGCATGTTTTTTACGGCACTATAATTGGCGCCACAAACAACGAGACATCCTAATACAGAATTTATAGCAATTCTTTTTCTGACATATATTTCTTTTTCAGTAATGGCCCTACCGGAAAGAGTCCCAGCAGTAGGGTCTGTATCTTGCGTGCATGCTTCCTAGAGAATTTAGATGAAAACATACATTTAGGATACTTAACCTTTTTTGTGCAGGGTAAATTATCAATTTAGGTGCTGAAGAAAGCCGACTGACCCTAATGGGCAATTGCACGGCTGAAACATGTCAACCTATGGATGTTAAGGATCATAATATCCATACAAACTTTTCAATGTTTTAAACCTTGCCCTAGACCTCATACATCAAAACTCTAACAGAGGGCCTATAGGCATTTTTAATAAACTCAATTCCCTGCACATACCTCCTAAAGAGCTCCGCTTGCAAATGTGTAGAGCCTGTCCACTCACACTAGGTGGTCTGGGTGTGGGTCTAATGATGAAGCAAGCCACAGGTGGTGCCTGTGGGTACAGCCCTAAAACATATATATCAATGTATATCCAAGAAATGTGGCTTGCACACTAATTTACCTGTGTGCAATCCACACGAGTGCTTGTGATACCTGAAACATCCACGCGCACCACTCTACAGTAGGTGGAATAGAGGATAAATGGGGTTTACCCTCCCTTATGTTAGTTCTAGAATGCGAACACTGCCCTAACCCAATCATGAGCTGGACTTCCTCCACAGACATGTAGAAGCGTACTTCTCCCTGATGTGAAACCATGCATGTCCAATTGTCACACTGACCCCTGTGGAACACCGCAGCCTAATCTACTCTCTGTCAGCTGGAAAAGAGCATATCGAGTGAAGCAGCATGCCTGTAAACAACGCCTTGGTGATGGTCTTCATTGCAGTGTTGTGCTCAGTGGTGTTGAAGGCGATTTAAAGCTCTAAAAGGATGAATGCTCCAACATTGCCCCTTTGAGAAATTTGTCAAGATCACCCGTTACAGAGCACCACCACATCTCTGCTGTTGCTTATGCAGGCACATCTGTCACGGCTGATGTCAGTCACCACGTGAGATGACTGCTGCAACCCAAACACATGTTAGATAAAGGGAGAAGTATCCTAATGGATATTTATGATTATATATAAGGTTTATTGGCATACTAGAATATATATCATATTTTACAGGCATAGGGAGATGGGGCATATTGAGTGTATTGTGTTACACATCTTAATGCAGCATAGTATCTTTGTTCCATATTTTCTGTCTAATGTGTGTCACAGCTCTTTTTACATCCTTGTTTCTTAAACTGTAAACAAAGGGATTCAATACAGGAATGACAACAGTAAACAGTACAGCAAAGAACTTGTCTTTATCCAGTGAAAACCCTGAGGTGGGTCTCATATAAAGACCAAAAAAACAGTAGTGAGGTGAGAGGAACATGTGGAGAATGATTTCTGTCTCCCTCTGGCAGAGGGCAGCTTCATTATATTTGAGATAATCAACGCATATGAAGTTATTGTTAACATAAATGGACCCAGTCCTGAAACAGCACCTAAACAAAGGGTTGCAATATTGATATAATATGGATCAGAGCAAGAGAGTTTTGAAAGAGCAGTGAAATCACAAAAGAAGTGTTTGATTTCATTGGTTCTACAGAATGATGAATTTGTTATAAACATAGTATGTGGGATGATGTTCAGAAAACCAAGCACCCAGGAGGCAACAGCCAGCAGCGCCACAACTCTCTTGCTCATTATGACTGTATATCGCAAGGGGTTGCAAATAGCAACATACCTGTCTAATGCCATGACTGAAAGCAAGAAGAACTCTGTGCTCACGAAGGAAAAGCAGAGATAGAACTGAAGAATGCACGCAGAGAAACTGATGGATTTGTTGCCTGTTGAACAGACTGACAACATTTTTGGGACTGTGACTGATGTTAATCCAATGTCCAGGAAAGACAAATTCGTGAGAAAATAATACATGGATGTTTGCAGATGTTTATCAAAACATATTATGGCAACAATGACAAGGTTACCATGCATAGACATTATATACAGGACCGAAAACATAATGACAAGTGGGACCTGAAGCAGAGGATTTTGTGAGAGCCCCTGAATCAAAAACTCTGTTAACAAAGTTTGATTAAATAGTTCCATAACTCCAAAGCTTCTTGGTTATACTTCTCTGGTTAGAATGAAGACCTGGGGATATAAATAAATCAAAACATTATGAGACATGAAGAAGATTTTATTACTCCCAGAAGAATATTTCCAAATACGAAGCTTACCCCCAGATTCATCAAGAACACATTTTGCGATTCCTTAATGGCGAAAAATACTGATTCGCTATTAAGGAATACAAAAATGCTATTCATAGAGAAAACACTTAAAAAATACTGGCACATGCATCAATATTGCATTTTGCGATTCCTTAATTGTGAAAAATAAGGCATCGTAATTAAGGAATTGCAAACTGCAATGCATCAAGAAATCGCTATAAAAATAGCAATTTCTTAAAATTCCTTAATTGCGATTCTCTAATTGAATTTTGAATGGTGTAGGCGTCCACTTGACGAGTCACGGGGAGTGTGGATGCTCCCCAAAATTTAGATGCCCCGTGATACGGGAAAAGCAGGCAGGACGAGTAATCCTGTAGAGTGGTTCCGGGTGCGGACCCGGAACCACTCTACAGGATTACTCGTCCTGCCGGCTTTTCCCTTATCACAGGGCCTACACCATTCAAAATGTTTTCATTGCGGAAGAAACCATTATCTCAGATGGGATCAAGATTACACTTCTTCACCCTTTAAATTCATGAGGCAATGCATAAATTACTCAAGTTATATAATCAGGAGAAAAAGAATATAACTCAACTTGAATGTTCATAGTTTAAAACAAATAGGAGACCATCCAAAAGGCAGTCATCAGGAAATGCATTAGAAATCTAGGAGACTAGACTAAGTGGATAATGAAAGAGAGAGTCAGGATAGAATAGAAGAAAAAAGGGGTTAAAAGGAAAAGGAGAAAGATGCAAGAGAATTCTGAGAACTCCCATTTTTTGAAGTTGAAGAGACGGCAAAAAGCTGAAATACTTTAACCATGTGGGCACAGAGAAAAAAGGAAAACAATAGTAGTAAACATGGAGGGTGGCACAGCTTATATGTATGTGGAGGACGTCCAAGGAACCACCACCCTGGAAAAAGGAGACCGATACCAAGTAAGGTAAGGTATGGATAGTACAGACGTCCGGATGATATACAAAAAAATATATATTCAGGAGCTCCTGCCAATAGAAGAAACACATTCACATACAGTGATGTGTTTAGGTGTGGGGAGACAATAAAAATCAAGACCACAGGACACAGCAATCCAACCTCACAGACATACAGAGGGCCTGTAAAGACAAAGAGAATAAAGTGATTGCACACACTGTATCACATTATGGCAATAACAAACAAACACAACTTGAAGAGATTTATAATGAAGCATAACAATAACACAATAATGAATTTCAAGGTTTTCCATGATCCAATCCTATTACTTTATGAGTATGGATGAACTTCTTTAGGTCCTCTGGGTTTTCAAATGTGTAGGACCTGTCTTTGTACATGACTTTAAATAGACAAAGGTGAAGGAAGCCAAAATGAGTATGCATGGATCTCAGTGTAGGGCAAAGATCCAGAAACTCCTTTGGTTGAAGAACCATTGAACGGCTACATCTGGTGTAAATAGTATTGTCTGACCTGATCATAACATTTGCTCGCATTGTTTTGAGGATGAGAGCCAATCATGAGGTCCGAGTATTGTTGAAAGTATCCTGTGGGTGAGCAGAGTTGGATTTGAAATGAGTTGGTGAGCCAACACGAGGATCTCACTGTGTATTAAGAGTGAGACTTCCCTTAAATTTAGCAATAGTGAGCTGTAGGCAAGAAATCATGTTGAAGTCCTTGTCTCTTTTAGGAAGGTCATATATTCTGAGATGAATATGTCTAATATGGTTTTACAGGTCCTCAGTGTGCATTTTGTGTTGGGGGGGATAGCCTTCAACATGAAGTCCACTTGAGCCATAACATCTTGGGCATATCTGATTCTTTGTTCCATGTCAGAAACCCTTTAGTGCAAATTAAACCATTTCTCCTCAAAGTTTCGAAAGTGTTTTTAAATTCACCATTTTTATCCTCCAGAGCGAGGGGAAAGGAGATTTAGTTGGAGACCCAGGATTTTTATGCCCGTTTGTTAACATTACCATTTTGCTCCTGAAGGGCTTGGAGAAGAAGGGGATTTAGATATAGATGGCAGCTGATGATCCATGGTTAACAAAGTACGCCCACTAATTGCATATGAAAAGACGGGTCGTAATTAATTCATTATTGAAAAAATTGAATGAGGACCCAAGTGGGTGTGTCAATGTACTTAACACTTTGCCATTTTGTGGTGAGTTCATGTAGAAACAATGACCAAGAATGTTGTCATCAAAAGTCAGTAATTGAAGCTGGAACACATATTTCCTACTATAATGTTATGTATCTCTAATCAAATAAATATATCTCCCATTAAAAATAAAGGCACAACATGCAGCTGTTGAAAAGTCAGTGATTTCTCATTTAGGGAGTGACTGATGAGGAGCTTTGTTTAAATGAATAGAGAAAAATAATGGCAGCCCCTGATGAGGAGCAGTGACACCAGCATGTTAGTATTGAGGCAGACCTTAAGACGCTCTGAAAACATACCTCTCTTCAGCTGTTCCACAGCCACCAAAAGATGCCAAACTCCAGCAAGAGTATCAAAGGCAGGCTGGTTTCTCTGGGGCAGCAGGAGAGTTAAGCCCCAGCTTCCATATTGAGGAGCTCTGACCACATGCTCATACTCTTTTTTTTAATGTAGAGAAAGAAATCAGGCAGTTACTAACCATAGGTTTCAGGGGCGTTATAGTTAGTTGGACATTTCACTCGTACAAAACCATAGAAATCCCCGTCAAAATTAGTTCAGTTAACTATAACTCGCGCCTCCGCAATGCACTGCTTATGATGTCACATATTACATCGCTCATGATATGGTCAGTGACATCACTGATGACATCTCAAATAACATCACTGATGACCTCATCCATGTGATAATTTCATGCATCTTCTCTCACCCTAATATAACTTTTGATACACCCACTCTAAATTATAGACTGCCATTCTCAAAATCATATATTGGTGTTGGGTTATGGAAACCAATTCAGTTTGCGGGATCTGATGAGGCTCGCATCTTGGAACATTCAGGGGTAAGAGTCTGGGCATCTTTGTGGTTACTCGATATGTAGATTGGATAAAGAAAGGGAATAGTCATTTACACTTATTTTTTATCCGATAGCTGAACTTGTCTCGAAAACAGGACTCTGGGAGCCACCAGATATTGCATCCCTGAGTTTTTCATCCCTTTTTTTAAAAAGAAACAGTTCTAATTGTAAATAAAATGTAGTTGTAATTGTGGTTATTTTGCAATGTCCGATAGCGTTTTTTTCACATTGTTTTTATAGGCTCCTTGAGTTTAACACACGCCCTTTGTCGATGAATCGCATGGGTTAACTGATAAGATCTGTAAGTTCTAGATGTTTAAGTAATTAAATCTCAGATGCATTTTGAATACTCATGATACAAAACACAGGTTACTAGTGCATGGATTTCGAACGGCACAGTGACATAGTGCGTTCACTATTCATCTTTCTGTCAGGTTCACTCTCGCATTAAATGTTCAGCTTGTATTCATCTTTTTCTTCTTTTCTGAAAATCGGTTTCATGACTTTTTTATTCGTAGTCTTTCAATGAAAACTTTATTAAGTGCCACTATTCAGCATACATCAATTGATGATGACAGTGTAATATTGATTGAAATGCTTAATGCTGTGTGTTTTACCTATTGCAGAAAATAAGTCCCCTGAAGAAGGGCAGGGCCCAAAATGCATTGGGTGTATGATTTGAAACATATGATGAACACAATCAGTATTTAAGAAATAATTTGAAGACATTTCTGAATAAAGTCATCAAAGGAAAATTGAAGAAACAACTGTTATTTAAGTATTTTCTAGAGTGCATCTAGGTGACGTTTTCCAATGCATGGGATAGCGCAAGTCACAGTATATCCAAAACCCTTGCACTCAGGAGGGTCAACCAAGCTGCACCAACTCACCATTATTACAGGGTTCATATATTTTTTACCAAGAAGTGCGATTGTTCTAAAACTAACTGGACCCTTTGTAGGTTACTGGACGTACCTGGTGGGCTAGTTGGCCCCCCGGGAACCCCCAGTATTGAAGGGGAATGAATTCCCCAATTTAAAATGTGCCACAGGGTGCATTTGCACAGTGTTGCTGGGAGGGGCGGGGCCTCCGGCACGATCACAGTCTTTTCCTAAAAATGTTTTTTTAGATGGGGGCTGCGTGGCCCCACTTCTTTTTACTTTCTTTGGGCCCTTGGAACCCCATCCCCCAGGGCTTGACCCCTTCAAAAAAAAATATATTAACGGGAAGAGGGCCATGTGGGTGGCGGTCCCAGGGGCTGCGGCGGGGTCATGTGCCCCCGCACATATTTTAAAAAAGCCCCGGGGGTGGCGGTCCCTGGGGCTTGGGGGGCCGTGTGCCCCAACCCACATTAAAATAACAAGTCCTAGGGGGTGGCAGTCCCTGGGGATGCGGGGGGCAGTGAGTCCTGGGCTAGCGGTCCCCAGGGCTGCAGGGGCCTCCTTGGGCCCCCCAATTACAATATTGCATGCCCCCGGGACTTGGCCCACCCGGGGGCTAAATAATAACAAAGCGCGAGCTTCGTTTCTTTTTTATTTTTGGTCGAAATTCGCTCTGGGTGCGTGAATCTCGCAGATTTTTTGTTGTTGAAAAAATGCTTTTTGTTCCCATGGGGGACTTTGTGGGACCCCTTGAGCAGGCCTAGGGGTCAGGGTGTTTCTACCCTGCCCCCTTTTCTTTTTGTTCACCTTTATTTCCCTCTTTTCTTATGACTCGTTCTACCGAGCCACAAGATGGCTGCCCACACTTCCTGGTTTGGAGTGTTGACAGCCAATTAGAATAAAGCTTGGGTCGAGAGGGTCCGCGGATCCACAGCGCCTCTAAATATCGAAGCTTTTATTTTTTGATTTTCTCAGCAACTACTGAACGGATTTACACCATTTAAAAAAAAGGGCGCTTTCTGAACCAAGCACTAACTTTTTGCCAAATTTGGTGTAATTCCATTCAGCAGTTCGAGCTGTAGCCGTGTCTAAAGTCTCCTATGGGAAATTCATTTTCCGACCTATTTTTTTTTTATTTCTCAGGAACTACTGAACGGATTTACACCATTTAACAAAAAGAGTTATTTCTAAAACAAGAGCTACCTTTTTGCCAAATTTGGTAAATTCCGTTCAGCAGTTCGGGATGTATCCAGGTCTAAAGTTTCCTATGGAAAAATAACTTTGAGAAAACACGTTTTGGGACCCCCCTTTTTTCTTGGCCCCGCTGACCGAATCACCCCGAAACTTTCAGGATAGGAGCTGACCAGAACTCCCCACTAGTTTTGAAAATTTCACGTAGATTCATCAACCGGCGCCAACGTTTTTGGGAAAAGAAAAACATGCTTGTCCTATAGAAACTAGGTCATAACTATAACTATCTACTCGTGACCGCCAGTAGATAATATATATATCTCCCTTTGACGTTGTTCTCCTGAACACTGAATCCGGGGGCACCCGGTCAACAAATGGCAACTTCACTGCTTTTGAGGTCAGTTTTTTAAAAGTTCATTTTATTTTTTCTTCTTCTATGGCAAATACACTCAGTAAATTCTGTTTACAAGATCAGACCGACGCGTTTCGGCGATTTTGCCTTCTACTGGGTCATTTTTGTTCAACATATTGAAAACTTCAAGTGAGAAATAGGATCCCAACTGGTGGTCCTGGAAATTTCCAGTCTCTACACATGTATTGCACATCAGGATGGCCTTGTAGCAATAAAATCCTTTTTGAAGAGTCGCCCTTTAAAGTATATGGAACATACTACCATGTTGTTAGAACTAATGGAGTTCTGCCATTATAATAATATATTTCTCTATCAAGACCAGTATTACAGACAGATCTCCGGCATGGCCTTGGGCACCCGCTTTGCTCCCAGGTACGCAAATTCATTTGTGGGCTGGTGGGAGAAGCAGGTGGCCTGGTCTAATGCCAATAGTACATGGACAGCAAGGAGAGTGACATGGCATAGGTACATTGATGACCTCTTCTTTATTTAGAGGGGGTCTCCTGAATCAGAGAAGGCATACATGGAGGTTCAAAATACTAACAAAGTCAACTTGAAGTTCACTAGAGAGGGTGTTTCACTTCAGTGAACTTTTTGGACCTGATGGTCTTTGTATCCAAGGACAAATTATGTACTAGACTCTATAGAAACCCCACAGCAAGTAGCTCAATACTCCATGCCACCAGCAGTCACACACACAATCTGGTCAGTAGCATCCCCTATGGAGAGCATCTGAGAATAGAAAGTAAAAAATACCAAAGATTGTGATTTCCAGAAGGCGGCCCATGATAGCGTGATTAGATTTAGCTTGCGGGGCTATGACAAACAGACACTGGGACAGGCATGTAAAAAGGTAAATTAAGTACCAAGAAATGAATTTACTGAAAGACAAACTGAAGGTCATTAAAGAGACAGGTACGTGTAGTTTGATCACTACTTTCTCAGAGAATGCCAACCAACTAAGAGACATCATACGTAATAACTGGCATACGCTACAAACCGATCGAATCATAGGTCAGGATATACCTCCCAGACTTTATCTAACCTTAAGTAAAGCGAGATCTCTAAATGAGAACCTGGTGAGCAGTCACTACACCAATGAGAACTTAGGCTCTATCCGGCAAGAACTACATGGCTTCTTCTCATGTGAGAAGTGTAAAGCCTGTTCGAACAGTAAAAAGACTATGTCCTATACAGTGCCAGGGATAAATAAACCTAAACTTATCAATAGGTTTATGACCTGTTGCACACCTTATACGGTCTATTGTTTAACATGTCCATGTGGGCTAAAATACATTGGGAGTGCAATCCATCCTACCAAAATACGTATCTTGGAACAAATGAGGGCCATTGTGGCAAAGGGTGCAACTTATTGGGTTGCCAGATACTTCAGCATACATCATGACAGTAATAGGGACCTCCTAACATATTTCTGTCTAGATCATGTAACCATTAATCCCAGGGGAGGAAACAAAATTCTGGGACTTGGGAGACTAGAATTGAGCTATATTATTGACTTGCAAACTAAGGCCCCCCAAGGGATGAACAGCAATGAGGCATTATCTATCCATCTTGGGTAATGCTGATATATAAATGGCCTGAATTTGGATGGGACATGTTCTCTTCCCTCATCAGTCTCTTCTTTCCTCTTTTTGCCTCTTCTTTTTCCTTTTCTTTCTCTCGTGCTTCAGGATCTCCTGTTGTTCTCTTTTTTTTTTATTGAGAATCCATGATGCATAATAGGAAAACAATATACATGATTTGAATGAAAAAGACAAGATACAACATAAACAAACCATCTAAATTAACAATAGAAAGGTAATGTAGAGGTCGGTTGTCGAATTACATAGCTTAGTATCTGATTGAATTAATTCTTGTAAATCAAGGAATAATTAATGTTATTAATATGAATATTGTACACAGTATGCTGGCTACTGCAAACAAAAAGAAGATGAGAAGAGAATGTATACAAATAAGAACATTACCGTAACCGAATCAATGAGTTTGCTACAATCTCACACTTATAAAACATATGGGTAATATCAGCTGGACCTTTGCAGCATCTGGGGCAGTTGCTGTTCTCCCTCTTACCCCAACCATAAAGCTTGGAGGGGGTATAATAGAGATTAAATAATGTTTGTGCTGAGCTCTTAAATTAGAGGAGCGTAGGAATCGTTTGTCCATTACAAGGGCTCTGTCCAGGTCAATGTCCGGATCCTCCAGTTTTAAAGCCCAGGCTGCCTCAGTTTTGCCCATATCGTCCTGGGATTCCTCCAAAAACAGCCTGTACACTCTGTTGATTCTAGGTTCACCCCCCTTCAGATAATCCAGTATCTTACACCTCTCCCTTAAGATGATACGGGCCTTGTTGATCTGATTGTACTGACCACCTGAGCATATTTATAATCTTGGCTACCCTGGAGGGAGTGCCTTTGTCTTAATTCTTCCAGAGTTCTACACTCATCCCTGACCATAACTTGCCCCAGTGTCAGGATACCATGTCGCTCCCAGTGTCTCCAAAACCCATCATTACTTAGGTTAGGAAAGAGGCCCGAGTTCCAGAGTGGGGTGTGGATATTATATTTAGAGATTGCCAGTGCTTTCTGAGCTGCTACCCAGACCCCCCCATATCCCTTCGAGTGTCTTAAGACTCGACTTATTGTAATATCTTCTTTCTGTTCTCCTTAATAATACCCCAGTAGCCTCGCTACCGAGCAGCAATTCAAAAATAGATGGGATCACATCTTGTCTACTCGGGGAGTTTGTGCTGCTTCCCCCTGGATCGAATAGTATAGCCATCTGCGTAAGAAGACAGGACCAATGGTAGTATCTGAGGTTTGGCAGTCCCAAGCCCCCCCTTTCCTCAGGCAAAGACATATATTTCATGGATCTTCTAACCTATCCATATTGCCACAAGAAATTAATAAAGATGGATTCTATTTCTTTAATAATTTTCCCCTCTATTTTAAAGGGGATCGACCGGAATTTATATAGCACCTTGGGGAACATAGTCATTTTGATGACATTGGCAGGACCTATTATTGAAAGTTGCAGTGGCGGCTGGTGACATTTGAAACTGGTGAGGCAGAAACTGATAATCATACTACACCGTAGCGAGCGAGCGTAGCAAGCGAGCCCAAACCCACTAAGGAGGGTTCGGGGGGATTTCCCCCCGAGAAAATTTTGAAAAAATAGTGGAAAAATGGTGCATTTTCAAGCAAATTTGAGAAAGCAGGAAGGTTGCTAAAGCAATTGTGAAAGTGCAGGTATTACATTATTAAAGAGCTGTCATATAACATAGGTGCTGGAAATAAAAATATAACAATTTATTTTTGAGACATTAGGGTAATCAAACAAAGACTGGGGGGGGGGAAACATAACGGTACAATTTTAACCTTGCAGTTTTCAATAGTTCACTGTTGTATGTTAGGATTTTTACTTACGAACTGCAAGTGACAAAATGATTCATCTGAGAAATGCAGTGACTCACTGACCTATTTACAGCATTTTGTGATCTGCATCAGGTACATGTTCTTTGCAGCAGGCACATTAACCTTCTGTGCTACCTTTCCATGAGTCGAAACTTCCATTAGACAAAACTCTGATCTCTCTCTAGGAAAAACATTAACAATATCCTTGGTGCCTTCTCCTTCCGCACCTTCAGACCATACGTGTAACACGATAAAAGGTCCCTTCACAGGGTGAGGAGGAGCAGGAGCTATTATCACACAGTGAGTGTGCAAGCAAGTTCTCCAAGCTTCCAGGTGCTAGCCTGAGTACCCTCTAATAAAACGACTGCGACAGCCCAGGAGTGGCAAGGGCCGGGCAGGGGATCAAAGAGCAAGTTAGGGATGAGTAGCAGCTGTCTCCCGTGGCGATACGAATGGTGTGCTTTTATTGTACATGTTGTCTATTATTGATGCAATTTTATTATGCGCCTGCAATGCACGAAAGCGTTAGAGAGCTTTACAAAGGGAGCAGTGAGTCACATACATGGAAGTCATGAAACCCAACAGATGCAGGGAGCGCATTGAAAGGCAATCAAAATTTCACTTAATGTCTATAGTCAACGGTAAATCTAGGTGGAAAGTGTCACATTCCAGCTAATGGTAATCCCATTTTGAATACACTATCGGCTGCACACATTGTAATGCATCGGTTGGACCGCAGCAGCAGATGCTGGTCAGACCGCAACTGACAAGCCATCAGACTGACATCGGAATGACCCCCTATGTTCAAAACATTTCTGAAGGATGTCAACACCATGAAGAAAAGTCAAGCTGAACAAGCAACCAGCTTTGATGACATAGCATAAAACATTCAGAAAGGGGTGGTAATGCCCGTATGAACTTATTGATAACTATTCTCCTCAAATGCTGTGCCCCTGATAAGGAAAATGGCTGCCATGACTTGGCAGATGCAGAATATGTCTTTAACCAAAGCACACCTAATACTAAGTGAGTTAACTAGACCCAAAATCAAAGCACACAAATCCAACCTATTTCCTGAGAGAGCTATAGAATATTTTCTTGGGGAGCTATACATCTTTTCTATATTTACAGACTATGCCTGAGAAACTGAAATATGCCAAGAGGAAATGAGGACTCTGGAATTTCGCGCTCTTTCGATACAAGCCCCACTGGGAAATGGCCCCTTGTTAAGGTTACTTGGCAAGGCTCATTCCAATGTTCATAGAGGTTTCTCAAGCAAAATACATTCAGATACTGAGGGCAATATTTTTTAGAGTGGCCTCTGGCAAACCCCCTAATAAAATGTTTTGAACATTTTAGGCCAGAGAGTGCATTTTACAGCACCATTTGTTATATGTATTGGTAAACTAACTTACTTTTTAAAGGTATTTCTAAGGGAGAACTAATTAAATACACCTATATCATTTGGAGTATGCCTCACTGCAGAGGAGCAGTATTTCTCAATATGAGCAAATTTTACATGTGCTTACGAGAAACTTTTTTTTGTTGAGTTTTATTATGGAATGAACAACATAATACACAGGGTACAGTTGAATGCATACAAGATATGTGACGGTTGATATGATTAACATTCCGCTTACTCGTAAACATGTACACTTTTGTGAGGGCCGGGGGTGTTTTTTCTATTGAACAAGTTCATGTACTCTGCCAAGGTAGTACAAACAGGACACATGGGAGACACAAGGTGAGAATGAATTGCATGTTCGTGTCCATCTGAGTAGGATTTGCATCCAGATATGTTCTCAGGGTCCCCATATGTCTTTCAGTCGCAGCTGCAGGACCATCGACTCGGCATAAGTTGCTACTGTCTCGCTGCAGCATGCAACATCTTTGAGCCAAACCTTTGTCAGAGATGGGGGGCCTTTCATACAGGCCAGAAGTAACCTGCATTTTGCTCCTAGTGGTAGTAGCAGTGGCAGTAATTCTTCTTATGAAACTTGAGCAACCAATACAAAACAGTGAGGTCACAGTATGCAATTACATTTGTGACACTGAAAAAACGGTTCCTCTCTGTTACTGCCCCCTACTAACTCTCACGATGTACCTATATATCGCGGTCCGCTTTGCCCATTCAGCTCCTGGAGGAAGGCTTTGCAGCGAGGTGACCTGAGGCAAAGGCTTTGCCTCAGGTCACCTCACCTATCTGTAAAAACTGGCAGCACTTACAAGCAGACCATCTGCCAGTAATAAGCACTGTTTAAAAGGTAGAAACCTACTCACATTCTTCAGGCAGAAAAACAATATAAGAATTCTCTCAATCCTAAGTTTGGCTCGGTGAGGTCTCTTGTCACACATTAAATTAAAGCAGTGCCAGTTACTTCACAAGCTTTCCTTATGAGCTTCATGCTGCACTGACCGCTCCAAGAACATTATACTGGGACTCTGCCAATGCCAGGACAGGGTTTTGATATCCTCCTAAGACCTAAATGACTCCCACCTCATGAGCCATTCAATTACTTTCCTCATGGGAAAGCATTGCAGTGCTGGTAAAATAACACTTGTCAAACCATGAGTACTTTTTGAATAAACAACACTAATAGTGAACAATCTAATATTATACATTATTTCTGTAATTTAAAAAATGGTGGGAAACGAGGAGAGTGGCGCCCCAACCGATGCCCATAACCACGAGCTGCCCCCATGTTCCTGGCACTGATTTTTGTTACATCGGAGGCCAGGGATCGCAAGGTGCAGCCATGCCATGGGTATTTACTGCGTCCCCCTACATGAGGTCCACGAGCACTGCTCAAGGTTTTCGGGGGCATGCATGTGTTGTTTACTTAGACCAAAAACGGACGTTTCCTGCTGGAAGTCGACACTACTTTTGACTACAAAATAGGCAAAGAGTTGGCATGCAATGGAATTAATTGACAGAGGTTAATGGGTGCGCGTTTAAGTGGGCAAACGCAGTGTGTGTGTGTGTGTGTGTGTGTGTGCCATTGCAGCGAGCGACACTGCTTTGGAAAAAGGTACAAACTCGGACAATGAAAACTTTAATTTGAAAGGAATAACTTCCACCGCCACCCATCTGTCCACGTCAGCCTGTCTGGAGGAGAGCCCTGCTCTATCCAGCCCACAGCCAAAGGTCAGAAATGGCCCCAAACAGGAAATAATACGGCGTGCTCCGCGCGGAGGCAGTCTCCAGTCTGTGATTACTGTGTGTGTGTGTACAATATAATAGCCCCTCTGAGCTCGGCATCCTGAGATATGAAATACATAAATTAAAAAGCTACTACAGACGCTCATAAGAACGCTTAGTGCGTGCGAGACAGCACAGACACAGAGCATAGGAAATTGCTCACGTTCAGTTCAACACATTCACAGTGGCAGACATGTTTTTTCCGGGATAGTGTTACCATGTATAAAAGTGAATTATTTATCCACCCACTGCCAGTGGCAGTGGGTGGATAAATAATTCACTTTTATACATGGTAACACTATCTCGGCAAAAACAACTCACCTCATCGGTACCAGTTTATTAATCAGATACAGCAACAGTTTATTAATCAGATACAGCAGTTAATCAGATACAGCAATTAGCAAGTGAAAGGTAACTTTTGCAAAGGGCTTTCCACTGTGAGGGAGCACGTCATCACCATGTTCTTGGTAACTTTCGCTCCGTTTGTGCTAAAAATACATTTTGGTTCAAATCTGCAGATTAGAAATTATGCATTTGATGACGGATTATGTGGCAAATGCGGCAACTCCATATTTATGAATACAACGCTAAAACCGTGAAATCGCGAAATTCTAGTGGCCCGGACTACATGATACATACCGAACTAGACACGTACAGTAGTCGAGCACATTGAACAATAATAGTGAGTGCAAAATAATGTTTACTTTTCCCAATGCTCTCTCTCAACTCGTGATAAAATCATCTGAAATCATCTCACCATATACATTGAGCTGACTTTACATTATCAGGCGATTTTCTCATACAGGCAGCCACTGAACACTGCCATTTACTCAGAAATGAAAGCAGGGGCGCAACAACGCCGAGATGAAATATTAAGGTTGAAGGAGCAAAATTAAATATGTTGAAATGTCCATTTTCTTTCCAGCGAGTGACATTTCTCTGTTCTGTCTAGGGGTAGTTGCGACAAGAAATATGAAGGGGGCGCAGAGCATCAGGAATGATGGGAGTGACTCGGGGGCCAGCGCAATGCCAATGCTGCAGTAGTATATTATTACAGTGACAGTCACGGATTGGTCAACACACTTACGCGGTAACTCTGGCATGTCAGTCCAGTACACAAAGCAAACAGTGCAAACTTAAAGCAGGTCCAAGCAGGCGCCGGCGGTCCTAGAAGATTATTTCTCTCGCACATTCATTCTGTTGCCCATTAGGTGTATTATTCCACCTCCTCAGGAGTGCTAGTTCCATTGCAATGCATACAGCACAATGTTTACAAATCCACACCGGACAAGGCATGACCACTCGACTAATCTAGGCAAATTAAAGAAGTCTTGTGTAAAATAATAAATATGCAGTATAAACACAACAAACAAATGATTAGCGTTCCTCATTAAAAATCTCTGGAATGACTAGTGAAAAACAGGTTATTATGTATGAAACATTAAAAGTTAGGTGGGAAGTCCCTTGTAAAACAGGAGTGATGTACAAAGGATGCCAGTTCTGAGGAACGCTTTTTGAATATTCATGTTTCTCCTAGAGAGGTCAGAGCACACTGCATTAACATTTTAAACCAGGGAGTCTGCAAAGTGCTCTGTAGATAATTATGACCACAGGACCCTGCTAAGAAAGCACTGGCCCTAATGAAACAACCCTCTTGACCGTCCTACTAGGCTGCAGCACACATACAACACGACTCACTGGTCACGACGAGGTCGGAGTCACGCAGATGAGTCACACGCACTGGTGGTCCGTCCTGGAGAACTGAGACTGACTCTCTCTCAACTGAACTCACACTATGACTCATCCTCGGACCTCGACTATACGAAGTTCTACTGTAGTACTTTCAGTTTCACACTTACCCAGTCAGTCTTCTGGTCACCCTAAACGTGACCTGCTGCGTGTAAAAGCAGCAGTTTGAGACTGAGGTTCTGCCCCCCTCCTCACCCCAGCTAACGGAGCAGGGGCTCGTGACGTCACTCCCTAACACACTGCTTTGCACGTTCAATTATTTATGTCATACATGCCTCCTATACAGAAGGCAACCTGTTGTAATAAAAGTAATGTCCATTCCAGGTAGTACCTTCAAGTTGATTTATTTAAGATGATGTTAAAATGGAGAGCCACATTACTTTTATTACAACACAATCATTTTCTGTTACTTTTCACCCAGCACCTGCAAAGCCTGCAGAGTAGGCGTAGCATGTGTGCATGCAAAGTATGGATCAAGCAAAGCATGCAATTAGCCATGAGCAGCACGTCAATCTGTTTCACAACAGCACATAGGTTCATTTTTCCGTCATACGCACAACAAAGCAACCTTCTTGCACCTTCTTTCTGCTCGATGGAAGCAGTGCCGGTTGCATCAGTGCATGCATGGCAGCCAGAGAATGTATCTGGAAGGTCAGGGGTGGCGTGCCTGCGTTGTGTTTGAACCCGTTCCTTCACTACGTGACCATTGGCGGCCCTGGCGTTATTCGCTGCTGTATGCGTGGCGCTGTGCTGAAGTGCCGAGAGTGGAGAGAGAGAATGAGTTGCGGTGGCTTTTGTCGTTACATTCTGCAGTTTGCTCCAGGGTTCAGTTCAGGTGGCGGTGTTTGTGTGAAGTACTCTAGCAAAACAGAAAGATGAGGGGTGATGCCCCGATACCGGTCCTAGGATGCATGACAATATTCGTCATTATTTACATTCATAATCTTTTTTTGTTGCCTGAAGTTCTCGAATATTTTTCTAGTGTACGCCGAGCATTTTGTGCGTGTGGTCTTACCGCGTGCGTTAAAAGCGCATACGATTTTGCGCATTTCATTAAAAGTGGAACGCCATTTAATTAAACATTGAAGGGCTAATTGTACTCGTGATATTTAAGTCACAGCTGGGTTGCAGCATTGCTTCCAGTACCTGATTGTATGCCTACTATTGAGAGTCGGTGAAATAAATGGTGTAGTTCGGCGCTGCCTACCCTAATAGCCGATACTTGAATATTAGAAGTGGAACAGTAAAGCGCTGATCGGTACCTGTCGCCGCAGCTCAGGTGGCCCATATTTCGAGAAAGGCTCACGACAGGCGACAGTCCCAGGTCAGGAGAGAAAGTCAGCACCTCGTTAATGTGCGAGCAGCAAACACCCACGTGCGGCAACATCCTGCTACAGCAGCCAATCCTGGCGCAGCATGAACAGCACCACTGCGCCAGGATTGGCACACGAGCAGGCTCATATCTGCCCTAGATGAGACCGGCCCCGGGGCCTCCTGCCTGCCTATGTATCCGAGTGCTGGGGGGGAGGGGAGGGAAGGTCTCAGTGTACGCATGCGGGAGCCAGTCAACAAATTGACTACTCCGGGATTTGGCATGCGCTGTCAGCACCCCACTGCCTCTCTGTGTGCGCTGCCTGCCTGTCACTCTGCCGCAGCCCCGCCCCCCACGGCCCACTTCATTATGGATGCCCGATTCGATCGGGCTTTTCCCGGGACAGGTAGCGCTCGGCTCAGATTTAATTTCTTTAAGTAAAATGTGTATCTTACTCATACTTCATTGCCAGTGCGGTCGTCCATGGCTAGTGGGGCAACGCCCCAACGCCCCCAATGGACGCACCGCCACTGGAAAGTTGTAATGTATCCATTCTTTTTAAATTCTCCCTCATGGATTTCATAAGAGGAATGAAGTTGTCTCTAATTATCGACTACGGCTGTGCGTTGATCGTTATCCCCAAATAAACCACGGAATCAACGAATCTGGAGTCTGATTTATCTATATTCTTGGAGCAGAGCACCTGCGTCTTACCCACATTTAAGCGATAACCTGATTGTCCGCAAAATTTGCTCGTAGTGCCCATCACTTCACGCATTGCCGTGTCAGGATCAGTAGTAATGACAGCCAAATCATCTGCATATGCCAAGATTTTTGTTTGAAATCCCTTCGTGACTACCGGTTTGATTGCTGTGTTATTAATTATTTGACGTATTAGAGGATCAATATAGAGTGCGAATAAAATGGGTGAGCATGGGCATCCCTGCCTTGTCCCCCTCGTAATGAAGATCTTATCCGAACTCTCACCCATCCTTTGAATTTTCGCGACTGGGGTGACATACATAGCCTGAATAGCCTTCATTAACCTCGGTCCAAACCCCCTTTCAGTGAGCACGCTCCACAGAAATTCCCATCTGACGCGATCAAAAGCTTTCTCCGCGTCTAGAAGGATCATTGCAACCCCTCCCTCCCCTGCAGCATGGATATCGAACACTTGTGATCGGCCACAAATTGAGCTCTCCTGAGAATCAACATGATTCGAGAATTCATAATCTTCACTCACTTTTAAGAATGGTCTTGTCTCTCGAAACGAGTCCATGTTACTCCTCTTATTCCGCACTCAATACCGGAGCAATTGACATTCATTTCCGGTTTTGTGTGGCTAGCCAATCAGGAAAGAGGAGCCTTGTCTCCTCTCTGGTCCGCATTCGTAAGAGAATTGGGGATTCGTGATGTCCGCTTTGAATAGTGATTCATCTGTACTTACTTTTTCAAACTGAATCAATGTGTGAGACCCATTTGCCATATTTAAACACTCCTGAGTACGGGCCCATCTCCTGGTACGAGACCTTGTTATTCCTTTCTTAAGCCGCGCCGAAACCGGAGCGACTGACATCCATTTCCGGTTTCCGGTTTCTGAGGCTATCCAATTAGAAAGGAGGAGCCTTGTTCCCTCCATGGTCCGCAGTCTCTCTTCTTAAACCGCCGAGTCACCTGTGCCGATACCTTCCCCTCGGCTCAGTTCAAGCCGGAGGTACCGACGGACAGGTGGGTGGCTACTCCGTCTGGCGCCACATCTCTATGCCGGATTTTCGATGATTGCCGCTTGGGATTTTTTATCCTCTGGAGGATTTCATTTTGTGCAGCATGAGTCGCTCTTTTTTCATCTTGAGACCTTTCGTTCTAGAGGCATTGGTTTTCCTCCTATCTGTGGGACAAATTCTGCCACTGATAGTATTGATCCACATCTTTGATATATGGATCCTCGATCTGCACTATTTTTCAAAAAATAAAATTCACGTCTAGTTCTAGTGTGTTTTGCACTAGTCTAATCCTCAATACTTTTGGTATATGTAATAATTATTTTGATGCAACTTATTATAAGTCGAACATCAGCCCTTTGGGTCTGCTGAGATTTCTAACGTTCATCATGCACTAGAGATTGTTATAAGAGAGATGGTTGAATATAGGAGCTTATTTATTTATTTAACTTCATGCAAGTAATGGATGTTTCTTTGTCTCCATTTGTTTCCCATCCCTTCAGAGCGGGGCCTCTCAACCTGAGCGAGTGCCAGGCGAGGTGAGGCTTTTCCCCATCAAATGTTTGGGTGAGTCATTACAAACTGAAGTATAAGTGTTGCATCAAGATTTGATCAAAGGCCATCATATGTCTATGTTCACATAACCTCTGCTTTCTCTACAAATTGTATCTGCATGTATTTGTCTTTTCTACAGGTGAGAATTTCTATGACCATGTTTCTACTGTCCTACCATCCAATATTAAAAGTACGGTAGGCAATCGTTTCTGCATGGTACATTTCATTTTGTTTTATGGACAGATAATATCTACTCTGTCCCCACTTGTTGCAGTAGTGTTTTAACATCATTAGGTCCTGAAGAAAGCCATTTTTTGGCTGAAACATGTCGACCAGTTCCATCTATTGATAGTAGTATTTGTTGGGACTACCTACACTCTGTTTTTTAACCTTGGCATTGTGGTGGCCTCTCTCATAAAGTCATTTCTTGGCACCACATTAGGCAATTTTAATTTTCACATTTTCATTTTTGGTTTGTACACTTTTTGAGCACTGCAACTTCTTCCCATTCAGCACCTGTACCACAGCTTTCTGGCTTCCATCACTGGTGGATCTGATACTAGGAACTCTCTCGATATCCCAAGTGAGTAACCTAGCAGATACCAGTCTTATAAAAATCCCAGATGATGAGTTTCCGCCATCTGGTGGGCTGATGGGTATATTTCTTTCTTTTTATATATTTCTCTTTATATATTTCTTTTCATCTCACTTGACTTAGCTTTTACATGCACCCATTTCCGAGTAAGCAGGCAATTTTGAGCCAAGCACAGACCTCTAGCATCCCTTGAGTACATAGACCACGCCAAGATGGCGTTGATGCGTATTTTGCGAAAAGTCCTGCTTTCATGACCGTAACTGTGATGACAACACGTTAAATCATGTCAGTTTCCGGCGTGCCTGATACTGACGACGGCGACTGACAAAACGTGTCTTGTTTGCTGCAGAGTATGACAATTTAATCAGTGGACTCACCCCCTTGAGTGCTTCTTCTTGTCTGTATTGGGCACGGAACCACAGAGCGATTTTTTATATAATATATATATATATATATATATATATACGCTCAGTGGGGTGACCAAGCGGATGCGTGCAGTGTGCTGCTCACTTTTTGGTCACCCCACTGAGCGTATATTGAAGGCGACGGTCCAGTCGCCGAGCTTGCACCACCTCGCATCCACGGAGGGCCACGGAGCTCTGATACACGGAGCCCACCCATGTGGAGCATGCATCCTAGGATTGTGAGCGATCTTGTTTCCAGGGGGCTCATCCAGAGCCTTTGATTATGCAAAAATATTCATGAAGCATCCATCCTTGGATTTAAATGAACTACATCTCCCAGAAACCCCAACCGGAACTCTAACACAGAGCAGCTGATTCACGGCAATAAACAGGGAGATTTGGACATGCCCATGCTTCTCTGAACTGCAACAGCCTCTGAGGAAGTGTAAAACGAAACGCGTCAGGCTGCGGTTTCCTGCTGTAATAGACTGAAAAGAGGGTTGCTCAAACTATTAAAGACGCTTTTACGGGGAAAAGCGGATGCGTGCAGTGTGCTGCTCACTTTTTGGTCACCCCACTGAGCGTATATTGAAGGCGACGGTCCAGTCGCCGAGCTTGCACCACCTCGCATCCACGGAGGGCCACGGAGCTCTGATACACGGAGCCTACCCATGTGGAGCATGCATCCTAGGATTGTGAGCGATCTTGTTTCCAGGGGGCTCATCCAGAGCCTTTGATTATGCAAAAATATTCATGAAGCATCCATCCTTGGATTTAAATGAACTACATCTCCCAGAAACCCCAACGGAACTCTAACACAGAGCAGCTGATTCACGGCAATAAACAGGGAGATTTGGACATGCCCATGCTTCTCTGAACTGCAACAGCCTCTGAGGAAGTGTAAAACGAAACGCGTCAGGCTGCGGTTTCCTGCTGTAATAGACTGAAAAGAGGGTTGCTCAAACTATTAAAGACGCTTTTACGGGGAAAAGCGGATGCGTGCAGTGTGCTGCTCACTTTTTGGTCACCCCACTGAGCGTATATTGAAGGCGACGGTCCAGTCGCCGAGCCTGCACCACCTCGCATCCACGGAGGGCCACGGAGCTCTGATACACGGAGCCTGCCCATGTGGAGCATGCATCCTAGGATTGTGAGCGATCTTGTTTCCAGGGGGCTCATCCAGAGCCTTTGATTATGCAAAAATATTCATGAAGCATCCATCCTTGGATTTAAATGAACTACATCTCCCAGAAACCCCAACGGAACTCTAACACAGAGCAGCTGATTCACGGCAATAAACAGGGAGATTTGGACATGCCCATGCTTCTCTGAACTGCAACAGCCTCTGAGGAAGTGTAAAACGAAACGCGTCAGGCTGCGGTTTCCTGCTGTAATAGACTGAAAAGAGGGTTGCTCAAACTATTAAAGACGCTTTTACGGGGAAAAGCGGATGCGTGCAGTGTGCTGCTCACTTTTTGGTCACCCCACTGAGCGTATATATATATATATATATATATATATATATATATATATATATATATATATATATATATTACCTACTGGCTATCGCCAGTAGGTATATATAGTTAGGATTAATTCCCTATGGGATTTCTGAAAATTCTATGTCTAATAACTTTGGCGTTTGTGGACGGAATCGGCTGAAATTTTCAGGAAAATGGCACATTTTGTTTCTGAGCAGCCCCTGAAAATTTGGTGGGGTTTCGTCAAGGGGGGGCTGAGAAAAAAGGGGGGTCCCAAAACGCGTTTTTTGCATTGAGTTTTCCATAGGGCGGTTGGACTCACTTTTAGCTCGAACGGCTGAATGGATTTGCACGAAACTTGGCAAAATTGTAGGGACTGTTAGCCCGATGTGCCTTTGCTAGGTCTCAATATATGTGCTTCAGTGGATTTTGAGAAATTAACGTTTAAATCAAGATATATATCTGTAACAGCGCTCCGGGCAGCGATCCGGTCCGCTTACTTTTCGCGTTTCGGAACTTTGCGTGCAGAAAGCTGATTGGCTCTCCGGTGTCTGTCAACATTCTAAACAGTCCGGAGCGGCCGCCATCTTGTCTCTCGGTAGGATCGAGAGAGAAGAAGAGGTGAAAAACGAAAGGGGAATTTAATGAAAGGGGGCAAGGTATCCCCCTCTTGACCCCCTAGGAATGTTGTTGGGGTTATTAAAGGGTCCCGTGGGGAAAAGAAAAAAAAAATGATTTTTCACGGTAGAAGCGCTTCACAGGCCGCGAACTGGGCCGCAAACTGGTAGCGAAACGGGAATTCGCCATTTTGTGCTTCGTTTTAATTGTTTAGAGATAAAAATTATCGCCGCACATCGGCCACAATGCATGAGTATCGTTGAAAAGTCAGCGATATTCATGCATTATCCAGCAAATGCTCTTAGCCGTGTTATCCACCTTCCATTGGATAACATGGTTAAAAACTGCTCTGTGCGTGAGCTTTTTTTTTTTT
Organism: Lissotriton vulgaris; assembly: GCF_964263255.1. Taxonomy (NCBI): domain Eukaryota; kingdom Metazoa; phylum Chordata; class Amphibia; order Caudata; family Salamandridae; genus Lissotriton; species Lissotriton vulgaris. The sequence continues at coordinate 121,727 of NW_028244980.1, forward strand.
TTTTTTTTTTTTTTGCTGCGTGACGTTTGTTAACGTTCGATTCGATGGAAATCAGGAAGTGTTGACCACCATTTTGTCACTGCGAGTAAATATTTTGTTATAAATGAATCCTTATTGAAAAACATTGTCTGCGCCATCTTGCCTTTTTGTCCAATGCCACAATTTTGTCGTGCACGGCAGCCATTTTAGATGCCTTGACCAGGCCCACTCTCTGCATGCCGCCGATCCTCAGCATGGCTTCCCACCCTCGCAAGCATCTCCCCCACGCACTGGTCATCCCCGCTCTGTCTCTCATGCATGGGCCATATACTTCCCCCCATCTGCGCTGCTCTTCTCTGAGAATCACACCCTGTGCCCTCCCGACACCTCTCTTTCACCCTATTCACTACCGCACCCTCTGACACTCCTCTTCCTCTGTGTCCGATTGTCCAGGCCGGACCTAGGCTATCACCTACCCCTGCGGATGTAGTTTATGGTCCCAGCTGTAGAGAATTCAGACATGCCAACCCTCCCGATTCAGGCGTGTGACTACTGATTTCAGTGCTAGTCTCCCGCCTCCCGATTTCTGCAAGCAAAAACTCGGGGGCATATTACCAACATCTAGCGATAATTTTTGTCTCTTATTTGTTTAGAGACAAAAATTATCGCCGCACATCGGCGATTTTTATCGCAGATAAACCTTGCTATTATCGCAGAAAAGTCAGCGATATTCATGTATTATCGAGCAAATGCTCTTAGCCATGTTATCCACCTCCCATTGGATAACATGGCTAAGAACTGCTCAGGGCAGGTGTTAGATTTTGGAGATATTCGCGCTTAGCGCGAATATCTCCAAAAGTTGGTAATAGGAGATAGCGATGTTAGGGACTGTTTCCAGTCGCTAACATCTTGGCACGCCCGCTTTGCATGTCATTAGTGATAAGTATCACTGACATGCAAAGCGGGGCCCAAGATGGTCGCTATCTCCTTTTAGCTGTCACTAACTGGTGTTAGCGACAGCTTGGTAATAGGGAGATATTTTTATCTCCGCTTTCTTGGCTTTTAAAGCCAAAAAAGCGGAGATAAACCCCCTTGATAATATGCCCCACGATTCCTTGGGGGTTTCAGCTGACAGGGCTTGGTATTGTGTTACATGGTAATTTTTCCAGGAAACGTCAGAGGGTCGATGCAGGGGTTCTAGAAGAGGTGATAAACCATTTAAGCCTCATGAACAAGCGCATGGTCTTTTAAAGATTTGTGAAGTACTCGGGCGGCGGTGTGTGTGTGCCCTCTTTCAGGAGCGGGCGGGGGGGCACTGCCAGCAACTTGCCAGGTCAGGTAGTGTTCAACACGTGCATCACCCTTTCTCTGCCTGCTATTGCGCTCCATGCTTCGGAAAGGTAAGAAAAAGAACGTGCATTTGAGTTTGAAATGTCCGATCCTGCAGCAGCACACTTCCAAAGCCCACACATGACAATAACCCGATTCAAGGCCCCATTCACCCGTTTTTAAAAAAATAGATAACACTCCAACAAAGTAAGATTATAAAACTTTATTAACTATTAACTATAACGAACGGAACAAAAACTAAAAACATTTAAACATTTTTCAACACAAAAAGCAACAATGGTTAGAAGCTGTCTTTTGTGCGAATAGTCCCAAGGCAGCACAACGTGCAGAGTTCTGGACGGCACCCAGGTGATGTCGCCTGGGTGCCGCACTGGTTTTGGGATCCTACAATGCAGCACAGAAAAACAGCGTGGGGCGTCCCGGGTGGTGCGGGGGGAGGCCTCGTCAGTAGCGGTCTGTTGTGCGAATAGTCCCAAGGCAGCAGAACGCGTTGAGATGTTGATGGGACTGTGTCCAGTGTCACATGGCTGACACAACATGTACGACAGGCACCCAGGTGATGTCCAGTAAACTGCCGCACTGGTTTTGGTATCCTACAATGCTGCTCCGAAAATTGGCGTGCGGCGGCCCGGGGGTGGGGGAGGCGGCGTGAACGGGCCTCCCCAGGTGGCGGCCATCTAGCTGAGTTGCGCTCGCTCTTGCGGCTACAGCGTCTCGCTCACCATGTTGTTGAGTTGCTTCCACTCTTGCAGTGCAGCGATAGGCGGCTGCCACATGGCTCTTAAAATGGCGGACGGCTCCTCGGTTTTGGGCCTGGTCCACTGAAATGGCCCTGGGACACCTTGGAACTCGGACGCTTGCCTGCTAGGGCTTGGGCTCCATTCTCGAAAAGCGTCCCCTCAGCCGTGAAGATTCTACAAAAGTTTTGGGGGCCCCCGACTCCCGCAGGCTTCCGGTGGGGAGCGGCTGCCATGATTGCTCGCGGAATGACCACGACGGAGCCACGAGATGGTGGTGCTCTCATGCTGACGCCAGTTTCAGTCTGAATGATCCAGAAACAAGGTGGGGCTTTCATCGTTTGGGAAAAAAAAATGTTCTAAACCAATGAAAAGTGTTATTTTTAGGTCATATGACCAAGCCTTCCATCTTTAGGAAACCAAAAGTAAAATGAACCAATGAAAAGTTTTATAAACAAGTCACATGACCTGTTATGCGGCATAGGGCTACAAAAAGCGTAGAAAATCCGTTGGCACGTGAGGCGGCGTCAGTAGCGGACCGATGTGCGAATAGGCCGAAGGCAGCACAACGCGCCGAGATCCGCATGGCACCGAGGTGGTGTCCAGCAAATTGCCGCACTGGTGTGGCCATCCTACAATGCTGCGCCGAAAGACAGCGTGTCCAGCTGAGTTGCGGTCACTGTTGCGGTACAGTGACTCGAACGCGCCGAGATCCGGATGGCACCGAGGTGGTGTCCAGCAAATTGCCGCACTGGTGTGGCCATCCTACAATGCTGCGCCGAAAGACGGCGTGTCCAGCTGAATTGCGGTCACTGTTGCGGTACAGTGACTCGAACGCGCCGAGATCCGGATGGCACCGAGGTGGTGTCCAGCAAATTGCCGCACTGGTGTGGCCATCCTACAATGCTGCGCCGAAAGACGGCGTGTCCAGCTGAGTTGCGGTCACTGTTGCGGTACAGTGAGTCGAACGCGCCGAGATCTGGATGGCCCCGATGTTGTGTCCAGCAAGTTGCCGCACTGGTGTGGCCATCCTACAATGCTGCGCCGAAAGTCGGCGTGGGGTGCCCCGTTGGCTTATGAGGTGATGTCAGTAGTGGACCGATGTGTGAATAGGTCGGAACCAGCACAAGGCACCAAGATCCGAACGGCAAGTCCTGGATGTTGAGTGCCTCACTTGAGAGTTCTGAGCAGTGCTTGTAAGACTATCTGAAGTTTATTATGAGAATCAGAGTAAGTTGAAGACTGTCTGAAGCTTATTTGCACCTTTTGCAGCTTCACTATTGCCCAAGGTGGTGTTCAGCGGAACTTTTTTCCTTTTCCTTTCTGCTTCTTTTCCTACAATCCATTTCATCTGAAGACACGACCAGGTCCCTGAATGTGTGTAGGGGGACGCTATTGAGTGAATGAAAATGGCGGCTTGTCCAGCTGAATTGTGGTCACTGTTGCGGTACAGTGAGTCGAACGCGCCGAGATCCAGGACCGATGTGTGAATAGGTCGGAACCAGCACAAGGCGCCAAGATTCGAATGGCAAGTCCTGGATGTTGAGTGCCTCAGTTGAGATTTCTGAGCAGTGCTTGTAAGATTGTCTGAAGCTTATTTGCATCTGCTGCAGCTTCACTATTGCCCTTGTGTGGCCAAAGGTCGCACATGACATAGGCGGCCGGCTCCCGAGGTCCGGCGGAACTTTTTGCCTTTTCCTTTCTGCTTCTTTTCCTACAATCCGTTTCATCTGAAGACACGACCAGGTCCCTGAATGTGTGCAGGGGGACGCTATTGATTGAATGAAAATGGCGGCTTGACACAAAGCTGACTCAAGCGTTACTGTTGATGCTATACAGACAAAAATTGGTTTTCAGTTTGTACATTCTTAATGTTTTTTTTTTCCATCCAAGTCTGATTAAGAGTTTGTAGAAAAATGGCTTCAGATTTTCCACATACTACTCTTCAACATTCTTCCTAAATGTAACAATGTGAAACTCACTAGGAGAACGGCTGTTTCTGTTTCCTTTCAAAATGCTGCCAACAATATTTTCTGAATGGAAGACACCATCTTGTAGCATAAAGGGCCGAAAGGGGTTCTGGTCTGGCCGATGGTTGGTGGAGACATTTTGACTATATCTTGGACCTGCCCGGCCTCGCCCAAAATGGCGCCGGTATAAATGGGACTCGTAACTCCTTGCCCGCAAATGTATATCTAGAAAATGTTATTGTAAGTGGCCCTGTCCTATTTTAATTACAAAATGTATGTCCACCGATTCCGCAACTGTTAGACACCTTAGTTCTTGCAACCTAATGGCCGGCTCGTTACGTTCCTCTACAGTGTAAATGTCTCCTCATCATATACGATTTCAGTTTGCTCCGTGGCCGGCCCACGTGGTTATAGGCCCGTATTTGTATACTGACATTTTCACAATAAAGGTTTTTAAAACAAAACACGGTAGTAGTATTTACATTGGTAAAGTTTTTACTTTTAGTCACTGTTTTCGAATCAGTAAAAGGCAAGTGAAATAAAGCAGTCCAATTACATGACGGATAAAAGGTATAATATGTAGGAACGCAGTAAAGATAAATGGTCAAGGGCAGTTGTGTTTTTCATGTCTGCAACATAAAGTGATCGATAAGAATCTGATAATCAGGCGTATCGGCGACTAAGACAGCAGGCCGAATCTCTTTTACTCAACGGTTCCGTCATGGAAGGAAGAAACGCCCTTTTTCTCGAAAAAGGAATATATTTTACTTGCAAGACAGTTGTAAATTTTCCGGGAAAGTACATTAGCCTGGAATATTATAACATATGTTTGAAAAAAAAATATTCGAAAACAATAAAAAGCGTAATTTTTAGGTCATATGACCAAGCTTTTCATCATTAAATTAACAAAAGTAAAATGAACCAATGAAAAGTTTTATTAACAAGTCACATGACCTGTTATGCTTACGTTACGCGCTGCGCGCTGCGCCTCGGATCACTTCCGGGTGCGCTAACGCGGCGTGTCATATAACGCATTACGCGACAATGTAGGTCAAGAATATAGTCAAAATGTCTCCACCAACCAGCGTTCAGAACACAACCCCTTTCAGCAGTCCAAAAAGTTCTGTTAAATGACAACAGAGGGGACAGGCAACAAGAACCATCAGTCAAAGAGGGGAGGGCAAGTTCTTCTCTTCCGGGTCATGTTGGGGCGCTACCGGAACTGATCGAATTGGTAGTCTACAGTGTTTCTGGATGTTTCAGACTAAAGCTGGCGTCAGCATGAGACCACTACCATCTCGTAGCTCCGTCGTGGCCATTCCACGAGCAATCATGGCAGCCGCTCCCCACCAGAAGCCTGCGGGAGTCGGAGGCCCCCAAGACTTTTGTAGAATCTTCACGGCTGAGGGGACGCTTTTCGAGAATGGGACCCAAGCCCTATCAGGGAAGCGTCCGAGTTCCAATGTGTCCCAGGGCCATTTTAGTGGACCAGGCCCAAAACCGAAGAGCCGGCCGCCATTTTGAGAGCCATGTGGCAGCCGCCTATCGCTGCACCGCAAGAGCGGGAGCAACTCAACTACATGGTGAGCAAGACGCTGTAGTCGCAAGAGCGGGCGGTAAACAGCTGAATGGCGGAAGAGGTACAGTGTAGCAAAAGCGGGCGGAATGGCAACTAAAACGGTAAAGGGGCGCCCCACTACAGCTTGTCTTCAGGTGAAACGGATTGTGGGACAAGGTCCAGAATTGAAGAGTCATCAAAAGGCAAAAAGTTCCGCCGGACCCCGGGAGCCGGCCGCCTATGTCGGGGGCGATCTCAGGCTACACCAGTGCTATAAGACTTGGGGAGGGTGTCGGAGCCAAGCGTCTTATCCGAGTCCATGGCCATCACACCGCCCCTCAGGGGCCTCCGTCAAGCTGTTTAGGAAGGTAACATATCACATTGTTTTCTAATGCAGTCAGGTCCACAAACGACACTCACTTACTTTGAGAATAGTGAAGCTGCAGTAGGTGGAAATAAGCTTCAGACAGTGTTACAAGCACTGCTCAGAACTCTTAACTATGGCACCCAACATCCAGAACTTATGCTATTTGAGAATGGCAGTGACATCGAAGCAACTCAGGGACCAAAACCATTAATGTACTTTCACGTATGAAAATCTTACTTGGGGAGGGGGCAGGAGCGAAGCGCCCCCTCCCAGTCAGCGCCACCACACCGTATGTTGAAAATTTGAAGCCATCGTTCTACAAAGTCAACCAAACTTGGATTGAAAAATCTAGAAAAATGTACAAACTGAAAACCAGTTTTGGTCTGCTTAGCATCAGTAGCAACGCTTGAGTCAGCTTTGTGTCAAGCCGCCATTTTGATTCAACAAAGCACAGGCATTGAAAAAGGCTCAAACTCAGAACTCTGAACTATGGCACCCAACATCCAGGAGCTTGCCATCCGGATCTTGGAGCCTTGTGCTGCTTTCGATCTATTCACACATCGGTCCACTACTGACATCATCTTATAAACCAACGTTATGTAAATAGTTTTTTAATAAAATGTTTTACCCTGTTTCTTTGCTGGTGTGTTGTCTATATTTTTAATATTTGCATAGGGTTTGTCATTATTTTGTGCGGGATGGGTGATGGAGCCGAGCTGTCTTGCAGCCCTCATGGTGTGGAGCTCAGTTCATCTCACTATTTTCGTATTTCTCATGAAGGGTTGTTCCTAATATTTCTATTTTAGCGAGGTCAAAAAGAGATCCAATTAGTGGCCTACTGATTTTGCTCGATTACTTTTATTTTTTTACACGATTTTTCACTATCTGCAAAGACTAAACAGAGTATTGCGACTTTGTGCTTGTTTGTAAATAGAGAATGATCCAAAGAGAACCAATTCTAAAACAGTAAATGCTTGGACAACAATCAATCAAATGGAGAGACAAGCAGGCACGACGGATTACAACGGGGGCAAAGGCTTGCGTTAACTACCGTTCACTATCTGCAAAGAGAGAGTACTACTAAGACAAAAGAGGGGAGGGGGGGGTGCAGCGTTCAAAGCACATCAGCGTGCATAAATACGAAAATGTTTTTATCTATCACGTACTTGACATTTTAAAGCTTTTCATATTTGCTATTAAAAAACCAATGAAATTCACAGAAAAAACCATAGGTTATAGTGGATATATAGTTAGGAATTTGCATTTACAAAACCTTGAAAATTCAATGAAAAAACCATTGGTTTTAGGCCATATATAGTTAGGGATTTGCATTTACCAAACCTTATTTTACTCGCATAAAACCATTGAAATTCCATATATAGTTATAAGCGCTAACTATATATCGCGCACCCGCAATCCACTGCTGATGATGTCACATATTACATCATTCATGACATGGTTAGTGACATCACTGATGACATCACTGATGACATCTCAAATGACATCACTGATGACATCACTGAAAACATCTCATTTGACTGATAACATCACTGATGATATCATTCATGTGATAATACGATGAACCTCTTCAGACTCTAATATAACCTTAGATACAATCAGTGTAAACAGACACTCACAGACTGTCACTCATCCATGGAGTTACTCACACACCTAGTCAGTCATGCAAAGAATCAATCACACCTCCATTTCCTCAACTATACAGTTATACAAACTTTACTTATTCAAACATATACTAACACATATTTACTCTATTATACAATCCCTGATACAAGTTCACAATGATCCATACAGCCACTCACACATTCACTGGCTCTTATGCACAGTTATTTATATATGTCAACTCTCACATGTACTGTGTTTTACATATGTACTTACTTTGACATGTAGCACTGAGATATCAATTCACTCACCAATGCACTCATGCACACAGTCAACCGCCCATACAGCTGTTTCCACATGCACTTTTGAAACCATACATCTAGTGAATCAACTGCTCACACATCTATGCACAGAGTCATACACCTCCCAGCCACCCACACACACACTCAGTATCCCATACAAATACTTGGGCAACCAATCAATAACCCATATAGTTACTCATATAGCTACTTATCAACACATGCAACAGTTTACAGAACAACAGACATAATGATGCACAAATTAAGACAGTTTAGTCACTAACCCATGCACTCAGTGAGACACATTTAATCACTCACTCATACAGTCAGTCATGCACCTACTAAATCCTTCATCCAGACACTTATATATCCACTCATTCTTCAATATGTAAGAGATATTTTAACTTTACAGAAACATACAGTCACTGGATGTTGTCATCAGTGATGTCATCAGTGATGTCATTTGAGATGTCATCAGTGATGTCATCAGTGATGTCACTAACCATGTCATGAATGATGTAATATGTGACATCATCAGCAGTGGATTGCGGGTGCGCGATATATAGTTAGCGCTTATAACTATATATGGAATTTCAATGGTTTTATGCGAGTAAAATAAGGTTTTGTAAATGCAAATCCCTAACTATATATGGCCTAAAACCAATGGTTTTTTCATTGAATATATATATATATATATACATACATACAGCTCCAGGGGGAATGTTCAACAGTAGAGCCACACTCTAACATGAACCAGCCTTTCCCCAAACAGCTTTTATTGGTACAAAACTGTCCAGCTTTCCAGTAACTTTAAAAGCATCAGACTACTGCCTGATGCGTTTCGGGGATTCCCTTCTTCAGTGGCAGTACAGTCTCACAACGCATGTCATACTATGCCTCCTTATTTAGCCAGATCATACATCAGTAATTGGACGCTCTGTATGAGCAGTATGTTGCCCTCTGGGAGACGAAGTCAGTTCTTTCATCTTCAGATAGTAGCACTGTGTAAATGTCATGCTAATAAGGCTCGACATGAGTCCCGGAAAGCGGGCGGGTCTTTATCCATGCACTAGTTAAGATTTCTTTTTATTGGCATAACGGCTCTTAGTAGGCGTGGCACATTACATTTGCTCAATAGTATGCTGGGACTTGTGGTCCAAAATGGTGAGTATTTAATATTCTCCTTTAGTAGGTACAGTGCATATAATGTCTCTTTTATAATCCTTTTTACTTCCTTAGTAGGATCGGGCTCAGGGAAGCGTGGTTTTCTTTGATGCATGAGAGCGCCGTGCTATATGATGTGGAAGCGTTCCACTCCACAGCCTTTTCGTTGTATTTGGAAAATGGTGCTCCTCCCCACGGCCAATGCTGCCATGTAATTATTTTGTTCTACTAAGAGCCGTTAGGACAACAAGGCAGTTTAACAAACTGCTTGCAGACACTGCAGTAGCAGGCCTGAGTTCTCTCTTTAGGGCTACTTGTGTGGGTGTCACAATTATTGCTGCAGGCCCACTGGCAGCATTTGCATTGCCTGCCCTGGCACACATAGTGCACTTTACTAGGGACTTCACTAGTAAGGCAAACATACCAATCATGGACAACCAATCCAATTACCATTACACTTTACACGGGGAGCACTTGCACTTTGACACTGATCAGCAGTGGCAAAGTGCCCAAAGTATCTAAGATGGCAACACTATGTCAGAAAAAAAGGTCTAGGAGGAAGGCAAAGAGTTTAGGGAACTTTAGCCAAAAAGGGCCAAGTCCAACAGTGGGGATAGACAGAACACACATATTATCTTCTAGGGCCATCAAATAAGAACCCTCAATGTAGTCCGAAACATGCAGGTGGGCCCAGAATGCTACATTTGACTGAGACTCTAAGTGATGCAATAGCAGAGAGAAGCAGTCGACAGATGTTACGTGTTGGGGTGGAATGGCCTAGCACAGTAAGAGGAGGGCCACTGGAATTATGCAGAACTGAAGGCTGAAATTATGCACTAGGTTGACTAAATTATGAGTCAACGGAATGCAAACTATGCAGGAATAATCTGGTTATTTTCTCTTAAAAGCAGCTCAGCTGAGCTGTATATTACATTTCATGTTAATGATTTACGTGTCTTGCTAAAGTAATTATGGATTTGAGAGAATAGAAAAAGATGAAACATATAAAACATTATTTGTCTAAAGTCTGAGTGTCTATGTAAAAATAACTGCAGTTTTGAGATTGATTTTAAGATAAAAGAACAAATTTAAAAAATCTTGACAGGGGTATCATCCTATCCACCTTGTTTGGATTACTTTTAAGTACTACTTGTTTTTGATTTTTGCTAAAGACACAAACAGTCTTTCTAGGTTCATCGAATGGGGATCCTTACATGTGCTGAGCCACACTAACCTTTTAAATAGTAGTTTCAACAAGCAATGACTGAAGGCGAGCAGTTTACATCCACAAAGTGACTGGGGTAGACACTGCATTTCGAGCGAGGAGCTTTTAATAATTTTTTTATCCTTTTGAGGTAGAAACTATATTTTTGTGCAAAATGCAGCAAATTAATATTTGTTTTCCTTAAGGATCTTGAGCCCCACATTATTTTTTTCCCTTGGCCCTAAGTAATCAGAACAGAGACTATTGTGCAGGAATTTGTGAAAGGGACAAGCCACAGTCAGGAACCTGAACAGCTAGGATATACAGTGATGGACTCTGAGTTACAACCAGAACAAAAAGTGCCTGACATATTAAATGCTGGAGGAGGACTTTACGGAAGCATTCCAGTTTAATCCCATATTTCAACCTTAATGACACTTTGCATTTGCAGAAAACATGCCGCATTCTTTGCACAAGGGCACACCTGTCATCTCACAAGGCAGCTGGATTTGCAACAAATCTCTGCAAGAAGTCCCCACTGAGGATAAACCAACTCAGGAAGCAGGAGAGAACTGCCAGAATATAATGTGAATCAAAAAAGTTGGTTGTAAAGTGAGTGGGGTTACAGATTTGGGTCAGGCTTGAAACTAGACCAAAGTATAGGAAAGTACGAGAGGGCATTACAATTGGCAGCAAGAGAAGGGAATACACGCATTTGGAGGAGGCACAAGAAACAGGCGTAAATAAAGCTAATCTCACAACTGCCTCGCTGGAGAGAAACAGCCTTCATGCAGTGGGAAGAGACATAAGGAAGGAGACTGTAGAAAGTTCCTAACCCAGAACAGGACAGGAAAACAAATCAAGGAAACCCAGGAGCCTCTCCTAAGCGTCCCGGAGTTGAAATAACCAAGCATGCCTTTCACTACAGCAGTGGCGTCACTATGGTTGGTGTCACCCAGTGCGGGTAACTCATGGTGTCACCCCCTCACGACTTACCCCATGAATCCATGATGGACCTCCTCGAGGAGATGTATTCATCTGGGCAGCACCCACAGAGGGCATCCTTCTTCTTCTGGGCCCTTTCCAAGCCCACTCCTCTACACAGTAGTCTAAAGCACTGCAGAGGTGTTACCCATCCTTTCATTACTCCTCCCCTTGCTCCTCGGAGGCCATGCTTTCTATTCAGAGTATTTCCCTGCTTGCTTTCAGTCTTTCCTGCAGTGTTGTCACATTCCTGTCCATCCCAGCTTGCTATCACTACCCTCCCTATTTGCTTCCGTCTCTCTCGCTTCCCTTCACCTGTCCTCCAGTCTGGCGTGACACCAACCCCAGTGACGCCACTGCCGCTGTTCTCATAATTCCAGCCAGAGCTGATGATGTAAAAAGAGGCATTCTGAAGCCTTGTCATAGCACATAAGGTTGAGTTTTGAATTGTGCAGGCACTCAACATTCATGCTTACTTGCACACATCGAATATGCACACATTAATCCTGAACACACAGCGCCAGGCATACATTTCACTAAATGCAGCAGATATAAAATCATCCACATGTGCAGGTCAACAAATATACAGCTGAACAGAGACTAAAAGCTTTTCTTTACAATATGCAGCATGCGTCATAGTTATATGCGTGGAAGGGGACACAAGGTATTGTGAACAGGGACAGGGTGATGTACAGCAGAAATAGAAAGGACTAGGACTTTCCCTCAGATGAGCCCGTTTGATGCACATTACAATGTGCTTCATGAAAGCATGGACTGCTGGGCATCAAGGGTTCCCCCACTGTTGATGTTGAGCATGAGATCAGCGCTGCCCTGGCCGCTGCACCACGCCTCTCCCACTGCACTGAGTGGTCTTTACATGAGGGGCTCAAGGCTGCATTCATCATGGACGCTGATGGCCATATTAATTGAGGAAGCAAGCATGGAAAATCTGTCCACAACCGTTAATCCCGCACCCCCCTAGTGATGCCACTGCGGTATTGCAGTGTTTAAGTATGGATTCAGGCAGGCTGGTGAGTCACTAGTGTCCGAAGGTGAAAAGTCAACATGCCTTCGGAATCGGAAAGCCCCCACGCTCTGACCTGTCATCTCCAATGACAACCCTCGAAAGAGAGGAACAGACAACCGGAGCGGAAGCGATCTTTTCGCAGTAAATAGTGAAAGCGAAAATGCTGCTGCATACAATGTAATTCAATGCTCTTGCATGTAGGGCTTCCATTGGCGGGACTTAAAGGAAACCCCTCCCAGGAAGAAACCGCGGCCCTCACAGCAGGGCAGGGACCAAAGACTGCACTCCAAGAATGCCAGCTGCAGTTCGTGAAAGTTCTAACTACTACTCACATAATGTTGGTTCTCCTTAGTTTGGCATGAAGCACGGCCCGTGCAGTGCTTAAGTTTTAAGCACGTGTAGTGCTGGGCATGGCGCGTGGGCAGTGATGAAAAACAGCGGGTCCGGGAGCCACGTCACGTGAGTGATGTTTTGAACGTCTGGCCGGCGGTCGGGTAAGGTTCGACGGACAGTAATATTTTTCATTTTGAGGCGGGAGTCGGGACAGATAATCTGATACCCCGCAGTTGTTTGGAGATGAAAGGAGGCTCACAGACTGTCACGGTCACGGTGTCACCCCATGTGATGGTGTCACCCGGTGCAGTCCGCACCCTCGTAGTGACGCCACTGCACTACAGACTGTGTGAGTCAAACACAATACTTCCTTGAAGTTGACGATGGCAACAAGAAAAAAAAAGGCATGCAACAGTATTTCTTCTTTCTAATTATTTACTTTTGAAGCTGCACTCACGCGTTAGCTTAAGTTGTTTTTAGTTAAAGCAAGGGCGTGCTGCGATTGTAACCGTAGGGAATTTTGAAGAGAAGCATACAAAATATCCCCTGCTTCATTGCCGTCTGTCAGCGCGTTTGTTTGTTTAAAGAGTAAATTTAAGGAACCTCTGGAACTCTTCCAAGTAGCCAGCAGCGTCTATCAGAAAGAACCACCTGAGATTAAATTTCCGAGCACGCCTTTCATTTTCACCGTGTGAATCAAACATAGTACTTCCTTGACAAGGAAAACAAGAAAAGTTAAAAAAGCTTGAAGCGGCACACTGCCGCTACAGTTACAGCATGCTGTACTGCCAATATAAAACAAGAGTCAGCAACGATAAAGCGGTGTGTGTGTGTGTGTGTGTGTGTGTATATATGGGGGGGTTACCCTGTTTCGCGCAAACTGAAGGTATGCCGCAAACTACACACTTGTGACGGATTGCATGTATAAATGCTATAAAATATGCTAGGAGGATTTCTGGAGGGAATAAACAAATTACCTACACATTAAAAAAGCAGTTACAGCTGTAGCAGCGCATGTCCTGCCTACAGTAAGAGAAACTAAATAAAGAAAATAGTGCTTACAGACTAATTTAACATGTGCTGTGTAACAACCAAAGTAAATGGGCCAGAGTCATGGGAGGTTACAAATGAAGACAAGGCGGTACTAAGGAGGGGCGAACAAGCCAATCACTGAATCAGAAGCCAGCATTTACGAAGGACAAAGACAAAAGGCAATGAAAAATATGGGCAGAGAGTGGGTGGGGCTTCAACTCCATTCTCCAGTACAGCAAGTCTCGCAGAGCCGCGCATGCGCGCTGACTCTAGGTTTGAACTAAAAAAACTGTGTGACAGGCTTGGAGGCTGTACCTGACTAAAGTTGTTGTGGAAGGGGTGCCAAGGACAGAAGCAAAAGGTCAAAGTGGTGTCCCACTAGAAGGGCTAGGACAGCCACAAGGACCAGGAAAAGAGGAACAAAGACTAGGGAAACCTAATCTATGAGAACCAGGGTTACCAGTAACAGAGGGGACCAGAAATAAACCGACAATGAGGAACAGGACAATGAAAAACAACACTAGGGGTACCGTGTTCAGGGTGAGAAGGATCAGGTGTTTGTGGAAAAGGGGGAATCTGGACCCACAGGACAGGGGCCTAAAGGAACAGAAGGACCCATGATAGAAGGAACAGAAGGCCATGGGCCATAACAAGAAGAGCTATGAGATCCTGTGTGTGCTGACCAAGATCAGAGGGACAAGTACAACCAGGGCTAGGAGTAGTTTATCCAAGTAGTCAGATCTAATAGGCTATTACCAGACGACTAATGGAGAGAAGGGCCAGTGACAGGAGGGTCAAGACCAAAACATCAGATCAAGGCGGAACAAAGGTCCAGAAGTAAAAGGACCATGAACTAGAAAGACAACAACCAGAAAGGTCCAGGGCTGGCAGGACCTGGAGACCCTAGTATAGAAGGACCGGGGTATAAAGGGGCAAGAAGGTCTAGGTCCAGTGGGACCAGGATCAGAAGTTGCAGGAGAGTTGGATTCAATGCAATCCTAAACCAGGGTGAAAAGAACTGCACGAAGCAAAGTAATCGACAACATAGGAACTAAGAGGACTAGTGCCAGAGACCATTACTAGTAGGACCATGACAGAGGGGCCTACGGTCAGATGCAGAAGAACAAGGTAAAAAAGGCAAAACAGGAGGACTAGTAGGAGTAGGATGGGCAGGAGGACTGGGGACAAGGAGGGGTAGAGACCTGATACATGAGGGCCAGACAAAGGAGTATATGAACTAAGGCCATGGATACATGCACCAAGGTGACCAGGATTAGCAGGATTAGGAACAGGCAAATGAGGGGGACTAAATAAACCAGGGAAACAGGACTCATGGACGAAAAATAGGGTGGGAGAAGGAAAAGGTCCAGTACCGAGAGCCTGCGAAACAGTAGACCCAAGACCCATACAACTAGGGGCAGGTGCACATGGGAATGACAACCAGCCATACCAGAACCAGGAAGTACAGGGCCAGGAAGTTCTTAGACTAGCATAAACTGAAGATCAAAGAGTGTCAGAACTAGGAATGGCTAGGATGATCTGTAACAGGGTAAGTTATTGCAGTGCCCTGTGGGCAAGGAGCAGGAGGACGAGGGCCAGGAGGATCAGGACCAGATTGAAAAGAACTAAGAAGATCACACCCTGAAGGACAACGGCCAGTATGTACAGGATGCTAGGATGATCAGGGCAGAGATTAGGAAGACCGAGGGGGGCAGTACCAAGGGTATCCAGAAGACTAGAGCATGAGGACTAGGTAAACTAAAAGAATTATGACCAGAAGGACAGAAACAGGGCTAAGAGGATAGTGAAGATCAGTATCTAGGGGAACAGGGCTTGGATCACCAAGTGGGGCAGAGCATTCATCACAAGTAGCAGGACCAGGGTCAGGAGGATCTGATGTAAGAAGGCCAAAAAGCATCTGGAAGACCGAGAGGAATGGAGAGCAGTGGGGAGGAGGACCAGGACCAAAATGACCAGGCTTAGGAACACTTGAACAAGAAAAACCTGGAACGAGACCTGGTTCAATGGCTGCAGTGCCAGCAGGACTAATTGGGCAAGAAACAGATTGAAGAGAACAAGGACAATCCAAAACAAGATAACAAAGACTAAGAGTGCCAGGACACAATAAGGAAGGTTAGCAAGAAAACACACTGCTAGCGGAAACCCCCAGATGCCCAATAAGGATGCTTGGAGATATTCTATTCAGGGTAACTCCACCCCATCCTAGCTTGAAACAATAATACAGTCCCCTTAATTATCGATTTAGTAACAAATGTGAATGCTTTAGTGCAAAATGTATCTGAGAAAACTTGCATATGAGGGGTGACCTTAGTGGCGCTGTATTTTTTGGTCAATACACAAAATACCAGGATTCCACAGCACACTCATCAAATTCATTTCCCTGGGCCAAATTCCGGGTTTGGCTTTCTCTAGCTAATCCACGCAGCCCAGATGTAATTTTCTACAGTCATATACTTTAAAAGGTTATCAGTCTAATGAAGTGTATGTGAGTTGGTGCAGGTTACTAAAGAGGTGGTAACTTACAACGTGGGGCTTGGGACTTTGTGCACAATAGCAAGAAGTATTACATGGCATCATGCCCCTCAAAGTCACAGTCGCACAGCTAACTGGGTGCTTTGTTGCTGTCAAACTTTGGCAAATACACTCTAGCAGGGAAAACACCCAGCCAGAAGATGAGATTCAGGGTAGGGTGTTCCTTATCTCTCAACCAACTTCCAAGCAGACACTTCCTCAAGGGTAAACATGATACATTGTCAGGAATGTTGCCCGCTCCCTTGAGTCAAACGTGGACGAGAAATTCAATATAGATATTAGTAAATATGTTCTACCTCCCACGTGAGAGAAATCTGCATCATCAGTTTCACATTGTTCAACTAATACAACATCAAACTAGATGTCATGTTCCAGGAATCCTTAATAAAAGAAAAAAACGGCAAAGGTAAGGGCTAGTGATTGGCAAACTCTCCACCACTAGAGAAATAAAAGAAAAACAAAGTTTCTTTTTAAAACCCTCACCCACCAGCGTTGCCCCTTAGTGGCTTGCTTCATCATTGGGGTTCCTTCCAGTCCGCTGCGGGTCGAGGCGTGCTGCGACCAAGCGAATACATGGGAGCACTTGTTTTCAAGTTATAAATTCCTGACTAGTAGTACACCCAACTTTATTCCTGCCTCTAGTCTGTATGGTTAGAATCAGGGGGTTAGTAGGAAGAAATACGTGTGCAATGAGTCTATCTCTTCAGGGCTGACAGTTTTTAAGAAAATACAGAAATACAGAAAATAATCAGTAATAAAAATACTGTTGTGCAAATTCAGTTTCTTTGGTCACGCGATTCTGCATTTAAAATTAACAAGTAGCATTAAAAAATGTAGCAATAAAAGCAGTTTAAATATATATCCTCCATAAAACAGTCTCACAGACCACAAGAGGTAATGTTATCAGTAGATTTTCAGAAACCGGTTGAAGTTTGTGTGCAGGTCTTGCTTTTTCTCCTATAGTGTGCCAGTTATCTTGTAGACGGGACATGGTGTGAAAAGTATATTTATAATTTGTATGAGGTTCTATTCATAGACATGCTGCAGAATTAGTTTGGCTTTTTTCATGTGTCGTTCTCAGACTCTCTTGGTTTGTGTAAAGCGATGCTCATAATAGCTGGTAGCACTGGGGCTGGATCCAAGCAGGAGTAGACACAAAACGTAAACAATGAAGTTTGAGATCTCTGCAAATGGCTGTCATTTCTGAAGCAGCTATTATGTTACGTGCATGCCTGGCCTAGAAATGTCACCACCTTGAATAACAGAACCTATATTTGCACACAGAGGTGGTTCCCATGCTCACTGTGGCACTGGAACCAAGCTGCACCGGACTGAACAGCCCCAACTAGGGCCCGAGTGGTCTTGGGTTGCTTGTGCTCTGGTACACATAGGGCCTGGCTTGGTAGTTTGGGTTGGACTGTTCGTACTGCAGAAGGATCACAACTGTTTTAAATATGACTGGTTTTAATTGGAGGTGGCATGGTGGGCAAAATAAAAGATGGGCTGGAAGGCAGTCTGAAATTATTACCAGTGGGTGAGATTAATTCAAGCTTGCCACTTAATACCTATTGTTTAATTCAGTATAAAAGGTATGCCCCGACGTGCATCTCATGTTTAGTGTGCCACTGGAACCAAGCGGCACCCGACTGAAGAGCCCACAACAAGGGTGATACTCGTTTTGAGATGCTTGTGTTCCATTTCAGAGAGGACCTGACTTGGAAATTCGGCTGGACTGTTCACATTGAGCAGGATCAAGGCTGATTTGCCCAAGGCCCAGTATAATCTGAGAGGGCTTGGTGGGTACTAAAACAGATGGACTAGGACGGAGCTTTGAGTCATTACCAGTGGTTGCGATTAATTCAAGCATTCCATCCATTCCTTTTTTTGCTTACTTCAATGTCAAAACCAGGGGGTGCCACATGGATCCTGTTCTCTTTCGCAATTAATCCCGTGAGACAAACTTTAAGGGGGGACATCAGTAGTCCTCAGCTAATTTGCAAAATATCTTTTTGGATGTTTGCATTATTTTCACCATATATTCCTGTTGTTATGCTCATGAGGTTACTACTGACTTAAAGCAGAGCCTAAGCCTCTCGATATTGCCCTATATATATATATATATATATATATATATATATATATATATTACCTACTGGCGGTCGCCAGTAGGTAGTTATAGTTAGGATTTTTTTCAATGTTAAATCTCAAAATTCTATTTGGAATAACTTTTGCGCCGGTTGACGAATCTGCCTGAAAATTTCCTGAAAATGGCCTCGCGGCGTTCCGGTCCTTCCCTGAAAGTTTGGGGGGGATTTGTCAAGCGGGGGCCGAGATAAAAGGGGGGTCCCAAAACGCGTTTTCCCCATGTTAATTTCCATAGGGCGGTCGATTTCACTTTTAGCCCGAACGGCTGAATGGATTTCCACCAAACTTGGCAAAATTGTAGGGACTGGTAGCCCGATGTGCCTTTGCTATGTCTCAAGATATGTGCTCCAGTGGATTTTGAGTAATTTAGGTTCAAAAAAATATATATATCTATAGCAGCGCACCGGTGCGCGCACCAGGGAGCGCTCCAGGCGCGCCACGCGAGGTGCGCATGGAAAGCTGATTGGCTCTCGGGTGTCTGTAAACATTCGAAACAGTCCAGAGCGGTCGCCATCTTGTGTCTCGGTAAAATCGAGACATAAGAGGTGGCTAAAACAAAGTGGGAACTGACCATAAGGCGTCAGGGATAGACCCCTTTGACCCCCTAGGTTTGATGTGGGGGCTATAAAAGGGCCCCGCGGGGCATTTAAAATATTTTTTTTTTTTCGTTTTGCGCGGGGGAAGCGCACGGTGCGCGCACCGGGGAGCGGCCCTGGGAGCGCACTATGATGAAAAAAGGTGACAGAGTGTTTAAAAAATGAAGTTTTGATTTAGAAATTGGAGGTAGTTCTAAAAAGAACTTTTTTTTTTCTTCTTTTTGTTGTTTTATATTTTTTTTGTGTTTTTTGAACTTTTTGTACTTTTTTTGGCTTTTCAAAACAGTTTTATATATTTTTTTGTATTTTTTTGGGGGAGAAACAAAAAAAGGGAATTGAAACTGGCTCAACTGGAGCAAAAAAACAAAAAACCCAAAAAATTACTTCTTTTTGGGGCACTTGTGATTATCACCTGCAAGGACGATGAGTTTCACACTTTGTTCCCCATAGGAGATAAGTTTGCCACAAGCTTTGCAAGTAATTTTAAAATCAGCAAACCTCGGCTGAATGCAAGGCATCACCTCAGATGTTTCTGGTTGCGAGGAAGTGGGTTGGTTTCTTTGGGAGGGGGTCCTTGATGAATGGGGGAGGTTACTGGCCAGTTCCCGGAACTCTGCACGAGAGTAGTTGTTTGGATGCTTTCTTGTCATGTGCCGAATCATGGTATAGTTACCAAAAGAATATTTCTTATTTGGGTTGCCCCGTGAAAGTTCATCATTGCAGATGAGGCAAGTGACTTTTGGCGCATTCACCTTTTTTTTCCCCTCTGGAATTGAAAAAAACTCCCAAATGAAGTGTGGTTTGGGTTTATAAGGTGTGTTTTCTTCAGGCAGCCATCTTCTTCTCCCCTCCTCCTCTTCCTCTTCCTCTTCCTCCTCCTGTTCTTGACCACCAACATAATTTGGAGCTGGTCCTCTTGGTGGTTGTGGTGGTGGTGGTGGGGCAGATGCACCAGCTGATGCTACTAATGAAGCCATTTTATAGTACAAAATATTACTCAAAGAGCAAAAAAGTAGACAGAGCAACAAACAGGTCTTCCTCAGTCAAAGGACAAAGTCAGAATAAGGAAAAAAGGTGGGGTCTTTCATCATTTAGAAAAAAAAACTGTCCTGAACCAATGAGAAGTGTTATTTTCAGGTCACAAGACCAGGGGCTTCATCATTATGAAACCAAAACTGTTATGAACCAATGAAAAGTGTTATTTTCTGCTCACATGACCCGACGCGCTTACGCTACGCGCCCGGGGCGCGCCCGGGGGCGCGCCCCGGGTCGCGCAGCGTAAGCGCGTCGGAAGTTTACGTTGTGCGATCGTATTCGCTCGAGTACTTCCGGGTGCGCTTACGCCGTGCGTATCACGCGGTCGCGGCTACGCGATACGTCACGATTATGTTTTCGTTTGCGATATTGGCGCTTACGGGACGCTCCCCGGAGCGCGCCCCGGGGCGCTTTGTAAAAATACGCTTTTCGGGGCGCTCCCCGGGGCGCGCTCCGGGAGCGCTCCCCAAAATAATTTTTAAAAAAAAAATTGGGAAAATTGTAGGGACAGGTAGCTCTATTCTGAAGTGGTTTGTAAAAAACATTAACTTTAGAAAAATATGTATTGTGCTACATTGGGCTTAATATATGTTAGAGCCAAAATGTAGCCCAAATGTAGCCCAAAGTAGCCCAATGTAGCCCAAAGATGGCCACCAGAGATCAAAAATTGAAAATGTAGCCCAAAATTCAACTAGATGTAGCCCAACTGTAGCCCAATGAGAAAATGTACCAGAGTGTTAAAAAGAACAACTAGAGTGCTAACAGTCTTATTTATAAAGTGAAACTTATAGTTAGGAATTAGCATTAAAAAAACCTTTGAAATTCACTGAAAAAACCATAGGTTTCACACCAGTTATAGTTAGGAATTAGCATTTAAAAAACCTATTAAATTCACTGAAAAAACCATAGGTTTCACACCAGTTATAGTTAGCTGGAAATTTTACTGATATAAAACCATTGAAATTCCCACGTTATAGTTAGTCGGACTCACTATAACTTGCGCGTGCAATGCACTGCTGATGACATCACATATTACATCACTCATGACATGGTCAGTGACATCACTCATGACATCACTGATGACACCATCCTTGTGACACAGTCACAGACCTCCTCTCAGTGTAAAGTAACCCTTGAGACACATATTCAAAAATAGAAACTGAAATTTTTAAAAAATGGACATACCTATATCAGTTACAACAAGCAATTCTGTACTTCCACTATCTATATACACATCCACTCATTCACCAACAGTTCTATATAGTCACTCATACATATACTCACTCATCATATGAAGAGATACACCTATACATCCTGTTACACACCGACATTCATCCAAAAGTTACTCACACACATATTCACACGTGCAAATAAACTATTGAACAACCATTTATTTGAATATAGAGTTATACACACACTTCCACCTTACTTTTATTGAAAATTACACATATTTATTCTCTTAAACAATCACTTATAGAAACACATACTTATTTAAACAGGAAATCTTACAATCTCTTACTCTCACATATACTCACTTATATACATCAATATTCATATATACTAGATTAAAACATATGTAGTTACTGATAAAGACACTAGTGAGACAGTCATTCACTCACTAACAAACACATATAGACACTCATCCACCCATACAGTCCTGTACATATGCTGTCTTCAAAACACATACAAACAAAGAGTCAGTCACTCATGCATCTATGTGCTAAGTAATACCCCCACCAAACCATATAGACACTCATAGTGATACTAATAAAAATATCAAATAACCCATATACATACGCATGTAGCTACTTATCAACACATGTAGTCACTTATACACAAAGTGAAACACTAATATATGTATTTAAATATTTAAACATAACTCACTAATATTTATTTTTCAGAAAGACACATATTCACTGGATGGTGTCATCAGTGATGTCATGAGTGATGTCACTGACCATGTCATGAGTGATGTAATATGTGATGTCATCAGCAGTGCATTGCACGCGCAAGTTATAGTGAGTCCGACTAACTATAACGTGGGAATTTCAATGGTTTTATATCAGTAAAATTTCCAGCTAACTATAACTGGTGTGAAACCTATGGTTTTTTCAGTGAATTTAATAGGTTTTTTAAATGCTAATTCCTAACTATAACTGGTGTGAAACCTATGGTTTTTTCAGTGAATATATATATATATATATATTCACTGAAAAAACCATAGGTTTCACACCAGTTATAGTTAGGAATTAGCATTTAAAAAACCTATTAAATTCACTGACAAAACCAGTTATAGTTAGCTGGAAATTTTACTGACATAAAACCATTGAAATTCCCACGTTATAGTTAGTTGGACTCACTATAACTTGCGCGCCTGCAATGCACTGCTGATGACGTCACATATTACATCACTCATGACATGGTCAGTGACATCACTCATGACATCACTGATGACACCATCCAGTGAATGTGTGTCTTTCTGAAAAATAAATTTGTTTTATATATGTATTTGTAAAGGTCGATGGAAGAATAAATGTTTAAATAAGTGTGTAAATGGATGTTTTTTAAAAAAAAAATTGGTTGGTTAACTGGCTTATTAAGTGTATCTTAGTGAATACATATATTAGCGAGTATTGTTTAAATATTTAAATGTTTGAATCAGTGTTTCTCTTTGTGTATAAGTGGCTGCAGGGGTTGGTGACTGACTCACTGTTTGTATGTGTTTTGAAGACAGCATATGTGCAGGACTGTATGGGTGGACGAGTGTGTATATGTGTGTGTTAGTGAGTGAATGACTGTCTCACTAGTGTCTTCATTAGTAACGACATATGTTTTAATCTAGTATATGTGAGTATTGATGTATATAAGTGAGTATAGTATATATAGTGAGAGATTGTAGGAGTTCCTGTTTAAATAAGTATGTGTTTCTATAAGTGATTCTTTAAGAGAGTAAGTATGTGTAAGTTTCCTTAGAAGTAAGGTGGTAGTGTGTGTATAAATGTATATGCAAATAAATGGATGTTCAATAGTTTATGTGCATTTGTGAGTATGTGTGTGAGTAACTTTTGGATGACTGCTGATGTGTAACAGGATGTATAGGTGTATCACTACATATGATGAGTGAGCATATATATGAGTGACTATATAGAACTGTTGGTGAATGAGTGGATGAGTATATAGATGGTGGAATTACTGAATTGGTTGTTGTTACTGGTTTGGGTATCTCCATGTTTTTGAAAATGTTTGTTTCTATTTTTGAATATGTGTTTCAAGCGTTACATTACACTGAAATTAGGTCTGTCACTCTGTCACAAGGATGGTGTCATCAGTGATGTCATGAGTGATGTCACTGACCATGTCATGAGTGATGTAATATGTGACGTCATCAGCAGTGCATTGCAGGCGGGCAAGTTATAGTGAGTCCAACTAACTATAACGTGGGAATTTCAATGGTTTTATGTCAGTAAAATTTCCAGCTAACTATAACTGGTTTTGTCAGTGAATTTAATAGGTTTTTTAAATGCTAATTCCTAACTATAACTGGTGTGAAACCTATGGTTTTTTCAGTGAATATATATATATATATATATATATATACATTACTTTCTGCTTCCTGCCTTAGAGTTGATCAGCTGTCCTTGCTAGAGTGCTGGGCTAAGGGTAGCCTTTCAGGGGACAGACTGATTTAAGTGCTTATCAAAGAACCTAATATAGCACTCTCATGCAAATAATATTGCTTTCTTCTACCGTTCTCATTATCAGATTGCATGCTTTCTCAAGAAGCCTGCTCCAATAAAAATTGAATTCGACCAATTGTTGCCTCTCCTTTTCTTTCAGATGAATGTTTTCTTACTCCCTATCCACTTTGCGGCTCCTCACTCTGAGATCAACCTACTTCAAGCCACATGACCTAATACCTATTATTTTATTTCTGCAAATTGTTCACGTCTCGTTTAGAAGATCACAAGTTCTCCTTTAAAAGTCACACTCCTGCAGCCTAACAATAACTTATCTCATATAGCTCATCTAGTAATACCCCCAATCATTTGCATTAATTAACAAACTCTATTACATAGAAATTAAATACCATGTATGGAATAGCTTTCATAAGAGCATAAGACTAATGCCAATAAACAACAACCACTGAAAAAAACTTTAACCATAGGTCCGGGACGAGCATGATTTCTGGGGTGAATCACTTCAACACCTCGTCAGGTGTAATAAAAGCTATAGAACATGGTTTATGATTAGGCCTACTTCCAGCTCCAAAAGACTGACATTCGGTTCCTTGTACTCATTAAGCTAAATATGTTGGACCTTAAAACAGCTTCAGAGCTCCCCTCTTCTCAGGAAAGAATCTGATGTTTAAGAGCTGTCAAGTTAAAGTTCAGAGGAAAAACAATTATTGTTCAGACGCCAAAAGAGATCAGAGTGCAGAGCTCTAAAGCACTGGTATATGGACCATTCTTCTGAATCTATTGGTCAATTTATGGATAATCACATCGACTTTTTCTCAGCCTCAATTCTTCTGGGGTGGGGGTCTTCAAGGACATGGGATAGTTTGAAATGATCTCATTGATGGGAAAAAAACATGTAATTGGAGGTAGAAATATGACCAAAAAGGTATTTTAGACTGCTTAGGTCTAAAAGATGCAGGTATGATTTACTGATTTATAACCACCTCATAGTTAGATTACAATGCAAGTAAAATACATATGACTAAGGGGGCTTTAAAGGAAAAACAGGATTCCTAGAATCTTCATAGTTACTGACACAGAGGTATCAAAGTGTATGTAAGCACCTTTCAACAGATAGTAAGAGGTCAAAATAGTATAGGAATTGAGTCTATTTTGCTTTGATCCAAAAAATGTATGTTTGATTATTGCATTCAAAGTGTGCTATTAGTAATAATATTCTCTATGCCTGACAAACCCATGCAATTCAAATTGACATAGATATCAGTTTGGAAAGACTTTAAAATAAACATCATGTAACAATGACAGCACCTATAGGTAGACTCTCAAATGAAACATATATTCTGGCACTATTTAAAAGGTGACACACTAGAACAAAGAAAACAAATGCACATTTATTGAATATAAATAAATAACACAATGTTCAGTGTTCAGTTGTGGAAGACCTCATGTTTCAGGTGGGACTGACATTTACAATTGTCTCAAATGACACAACACAAATTTGATTTTCGGGTAGTAACATACCATTCCAAAATAGTTGCGTACATTACTCATCTTGACATCAGTATAGTACAATTTTCTTTTTAACATCAAGTTTGCTATACACACATAGCAGCACCTTTAATACAAATGCACATTCTGAATTGTCTCAACCTTGGAAAGCAAGGTGTAGAGACATGCTTAACATATTCCATTCATGTAAAGGAAACACACAAAATATTCCACATCCAGTAGAAAATGTTCATTTTAATATAATATTTCTTAATGGAAGTTGTCAGCTTGGTATAACACATAATAATTAAATGTAACTATGTTCAAAACCTAAATCAGGTGCAGAAGGGAAAACAAGAAGTACACATTAAACAGTAGATATCAGTAGATAACGAAAGTCAAATATGTTCCTTAGTTAACATGTACATTAAGGTGCTACAATGGCATTTATGATAACAGACTATTTTCTACAACTGGTTATAAAGTGCATTTAAATTAACATAAAAAGAAAGGCTACATATATAGCCTTAGTAAGGAAATCAGATCAACTTAAAGCATACTTCTATATGCAATTCCAACAATAGACCTAGAATATCAATTTGACTTCCTTGGCACATTAGTGAGAACCAGTCTGCACTTGAGCCTAATCCTTGACTCTGCCCACAATGTATTGGGGAAAGTAACAATGGGTCCTCGACCACAGCGGGAGGGAGTATGGTTACTAGGAAGAAAGAGGGTGTGTACTGCCACACTGTTAAAGCAAAACGTAAGATAACCCTGTATGACAGTCAGTGGATTATGTAGAATTTAGTTCAGCCGTACTTCTTTTTTCCACAAACGATAAGCACTGGGCTGGACAACACATAATTGTGTCTCCTGGTTGGCTTTGGAGTCCTGAGTTCTTGCCTCCCCTCCCCCCATATTACCTCCCTGATACGCCAGTGACAGCACACCTTCCCTCCTGTGAGTTCAGTGTGGAAAGGGTTGTACTTGGCACAGTTTGCGGAGCAACAGTAGGCCGGTCATTCGAGTTCCACTAGTAAATGATTTCAATCACCATGGTAAGGAACCTGTGGCCCTGCCTATCCCATCGGGGTATGATAATGCTGTTTAACAATTAAGGCTCATTGGAGCCTCGTCTAACCTCCTAGCTTGTTCTTTTAGTTACCTTACCCCAACTAAAGGAAGCATTGAAAAATCCAGTTGATCTCAGAGGTAAAAGCTAATGGCTTTGCTCGTGGCATATTCGTGTGTCTCTGCAGAATCCAATCTTAAGGGAAAT
Organism: Lissotriton vulgaris; assembly: GCF_964263255.1. Lineage (NCBI taxonomy): Eukaryota > Metazoa > Chordata > Amphibia > Caudata > Salamandridae > Lissotriton > Lissotriton vulgaris. The sequence continues at coordinate 148,148 of NW_028244980.1, forward strand.
GATTTGAAAGACCCTCACTCAAAAGGGCATGTTAAATAATCAAACTATAAATGATGCAAGGGTGAAATATCACACACGTTCTAACATTTCCCAGCTGGACAAGCCTCCCTGTAACATGATCTCAGGTGCTCGTGTACCAAACTTTGCTTCCGTTCCGGTGGAAGCGTCACCTTACTGAATGTGGAGACGACTGCACTGTGAGCAGCAACTTAAAATGCTACGGACGTTATAGTGTGTCTGGGGCCTGAGGTCTGACTAACTGCTGCCTAATCATGCATATGCCATTGTGGGGCTGCACCATGTAATGTTTAACCGTGCAGTAGCCACGGCTACCATTAGCATGCAGGCTAGAAATAAAAAATAAAATTTAAAAAAACATAACAAGGAAAACCCACTATAAATAAAATGTGGCGAGACCTCTGCTCTGTGTGGCCTATCGGAGGAAAAGGTGCCAGTGGCTACGCAGTTTCTGTCATACAAAAAACTGAACTTCTCTACTTTGTGTACAACATTAATACTGGGTGGTACGGAGGGCAGAAAGAGGAAGGGAGTCCATAAAGAGAGGGGACGGCGGAAATGGGGCAGCAAGAGAAACCAAATAGTCCCTCACATGAGATTGCACTGTAAGGTCTGACGTCAGCAGTGGAAGGACACATCAATCAATTAAAACACTCAGGGCTTGATTTAGATCTCAGCGGACGGGTTACTCAGTCACAATGGTGATGGATATCCCATCGGTTGAAATATAAATCCCATTATATCCTATCTGTTGTGACAGAGTAACCCGTCTGCTAAGATCTAAATCAGGCCCAGAGTCTGAAATGCTCCTGAGCAGGACAACGCCAAGTTTAGGTGAGAAAACAATCTAATTAAATAGTGGTGAAGTGAAACAGACAGCAAACCGATCCAATCAAGACCAAGCAGCTGACTCAAAGAAACCATGAAATTGTTAGCAGCAGAATTCTAGACAGAGCCCCAATCTGCATGCTACAGTTTAATAACAAGGCCTTTCTATTATAAAGTGAGCGCATGATACTAAACAAGTGTTCAACTCCCTGTTACATTACTATGTCGCTATCAAATACATTAAATCCCATTTTTGTTTAAGATGGATTTTGGAATTTGTCCTTGGGACCTTGCACATTCTGAATGACTGTCTTTTTCTGGCCTCTATTCCCTCTTTCCTATTGCCATCACTTTAACTTGTGCCCTTGGGACTTTTGGGCGCCCTGAGATAGCACAATATTCACCAGGGCTCCGTGTCTAAAAGCTGTCAGCACTTGGTGGCCTGCAGCAGCTATTTTGGCAGTAAAGTAACACTTGGCTGGTAATGTGAACACTCTGCGTTACAACAAACATTTTAAGATTTGACAGTACTAAAGTTGTTAATATTTTATTGGACTGTGGTGATTTAACTTAAGCTATATTAAGGTTTTTCGTTGCTTTGTCGAGAAACTATTAATGAAAAACTGAATGTGGTGAGACAAAGAACAAGCAGAAAGCATTTCTGGTATTTTACTGACCTCTACTGGTCGTTTTCTATCAACACAGTTAAATAAAGGCAGTTGACCAGAAAAAGCAGTCCCTAAGCGGAAGCAGACAAGTCCTAGGGCTGATCTCCAGAGCCCGCAAAGCACATACACATATAAGTGTATACTAAAGTATATACAAGAGGCCTCAAATGCTCGACCCAAAAATAAATGTGAAAATTAACAGCAGATTTGTTTCCTAATGCAGAGTTGTACAATACACACAATTTCATATTTAGAAAACAACAATGAAGAAATCTCACATGGTTTCCC